>NC_053491.1:346525402-346555402 GCF_905171775.1 Rana temporaria
CCAAGGGTCCAATAGCCGTGGAGATATCGCGTCTCAAGCTAACCCTGTTTCCCCATAGACTCCCATGTTAAACGGTCCATCTTTGGAGGCAAGGTACCGGCCAGCCTTAGGTGCCAGTGACCCCACCTTTGGTAGACATGTAGCCGAGAGTCTCCTCTACAAATGTGGGTAGTTTGGAGGTCCTAGCACCAAAGGCCAGAGGGTACCTAGTGTGACCGGTAAATCGGTAAAATCCTGGTAAAAAGTCCAAAAAACAAAAAAAAATTATATGCTCCGGTTGCTATTCAGGAAGATGCTCCCCAAGTTTGAAGGCTCTAGCACCTTCCGTTCAAAAGTTATAGCCCAAAAACCAATTTACACCAATTTCAGGCAGAAGTCCCAAAACACCAAATTTTGGATGGCCAGTTCTCCCGAACCATAACCGATAGCGGCTTACTTTCTTCGCCACATTGTAGCCCCATATGTCCTGAACAGACCAAGCCAAGTTTGGGGTCCAAGGGTCCAATAGCCGTGGAGATATCGCGTCTCAAGCTAACCCTGTTTCCCCATAGACTCCCATGTTAAACGGTCCATCTTTGGAGGCAAGGTACCGGCCAGCCTTAGGTGCCAGTGACCCCACCTGTGGTAGACATGTAGCCGAGAGTCTCCTCTACAAATGTGGGTAGTTTGGAGGTCCTAGCACCAAAGGCCAGAGGGTACCTAGTGTGACCGGTAAATCGGTAAAATCCTGGTAAAAAGTCCAAAAAACAAAAAAAATTATATGCTCCGGTTGCTATTCAGGAAGATGCTCCCCAAGTTTGAAGGCTCTAGCACCTTCCGTTCAAAAGTTATAGCCCAAAAGCCAATTTACACCAATTTCAGGCAGAAGTCCCAAAACACCAAATTTTGGATGGCCAGTTCTCCCAAACCATAACCGATAGCGGCTTACTTTCTTCGCCACATTGTAGCCCCATATGTCCTGAACAGACCAAGCCAAGTTTGGGGTCCAATAGCCGTGGAGATATCGCGTCTCAAGCTAACCCTGTTTCCCCATGGACTCCCATGTTAAACGGTCCATCTTTGGAGGCAAGGTACCGGCCAGCCTTAGGTGCCAGTGACCCCACCTTTGGTAGACATGTAGCCGAGAGTCTCCTCTACAAATGTGGGTAGTTTGGAGGTCCTAGCACCAAAGGCCAGAGGGTACCTAGTGTGACCGGTAAATAGGTAAAATCCTGGTAAAAAGTCCAAAAAACAAAAAAATATATATGCTCCGGTTGCTATTCAGGAAGATGCTCCCCAAGTTTGAAGGCTCTAGCACCTTCCGTTCAAAAGTTATAGCCCAAAAACCAATTTACACCAATTTCAGGCAGAAGTCCCAAAACACCAAATTTTGGATGGCCAGTTCTCCCGAACCATAACCGATAGCGGCTTACTTTCTTCGCCACATTGTAGCCCCATATGTCCTGAACAGACCAAGCCAAGTTTGGGGTCCAAGGGTCCAATAGCCGTGGAGATATCGCGTCTCAAGCTAACCCTGTTTCCCCATAGACTCCCATGTTAAACGGTCCATCTTTGGAGGCAAGGTACCGGCCAGCCTTAGGTGCCAGTGACCCCACCTTTGGTAGACATGTAGCCGAGAGTCTCCTCTAAAAATGTGGGTAGTTTGGAGGTCCTAGCACCAAAGGCCAGAGGGTACCTAGTGTGACCGGTAAATCGGTAAAATCCTGGTAAAAAGTCCAAAAAACAAAAAAAAATTATATGCTCCGGTTGCTATTCAGGAAGATGCTCCCCAAGTTTGAAGGCTCTAGCACCTTCCGTTCAAAAGTTATAGCCCAAAAACCAATTTACACCAATTTCAGGCAGAAGTCCCAAAACACCAAATTTTGGATGGCCAGTTCTCCCGAACCATAACCGATAGCAACTTACTTTCTTCGCCACATTGTAGCCCCATATGTCCTGAACAGACCAAGCCAAGTTTGGGGTCCAAGGGTCCAATAGCCATGGAGATATCGCGTCTCAAGCTAACCCTGTTTCCCCATGGACTCCCATGTTAAACGGTCCATCTTTGGAGGCAAGGTACCGGCCAGCCTTAGGTGCCAGTGACCCCACCTTTGGTAGACATGTAGCCGAGAGTCTCCTCTACAAATGTGGGTAGTTTGGAGGTCCTAGCACCAAAGGCCAGAGGGTACCTAGTGTGACCGGTAAATCGGTAAAATCCTGGTAAAAAGTCCAAAAAACATTAAAAAAATTATATGCTCCGGTTGCTATTCAGGAAGATGCTCCCCAAGTTTGAAGGCTCTAGCACCCTCCGTTCAAAAGTTATAGCCCAAAAACCAATTTACACCAATTTCAGGCAGAAGTCCCAAAACACCAAATTTTGGATGGCCAGTTCTCCCGAACCATAACCAATAGCGGCTTACTTTCTTCGCCACATTGTAGCCCCATATGTCCTGAACAGACCAAGCCAAGTTTGGGGTCCAAGGGTCCAATAGCCGTGGAGATATCGCGTCTCAAGCTAACCCTGTTTCCCCATAGACTCCCATGTTAAACGGTCCATCTTTGGAGGCAAGGTACCGGCCAGCCTTAGGTGCCAGTGACCCCACCTTTGGTAGACATGTAGCCGAGAGTCTCCTCTACAAATGTGGGTAGTTTGGAGGTCCTAGCACCAAAGGCCAGAGGGTACCTAGTGTGACCGGTAAATCGGTAAAATCCTGGAAAAAAGTCCAAAAAACAAATAAAATTATATGCTCCGGTTGCTATTCAGGAAGATGCTCCCCAAGTTTGAAGGCTCTAGCACCTTCCGTTCAAAAGTTATAGCCCAAAAACCAATTTACACCAATTTCAGGCAGAAGTCCCAAAACACCAAATTTTGGATGGCCAGTTCTCCCGAACCATAACCGATAGCGGCTTACTTTATTCGCCACATTGTAGCCCCATATGTCCTGAACAGACCAGGCCAAGTTTGGGGTCCAAGGGTCCAATAGCCGTGGAGATATCGCGTCTCAAGCTAACCCTGTTTTCCCATAGACTCCCATGTTAAACGGTCCATCTTTGGAGGCAAGGTACCGGCCAGCCTTAGGTGCCAGTGACCCCACCTTTGGTAGACATGTAGCCGAGAGTCTCCTCTACAAATGTGGGTAGTTTGGAGGTCCTAGCACCAAAGGCCAGAGGGTACCTAGTGTGACCGGTAAATCGGTAAAATCCTGGTAAAAAGTCCAAAAAACATTAAAAAAAATGATATGCTCCGGTTGCTATTCAGGAAGATGCTCCCCAAGTTTGAAGGCTCTAGCACCTTCCGTTCAAAAGTTATAGCCCAAAAACCAATTTACACCAATTTTAGGCAGAAGTCCCAAAACACCAAATTTTGGATGGCCAGTTCTCCCGAACCATAAACAATAGCGGCTTACTTTCTTCGCCACATTGTAGCCCCATATGTCCTGAACAGACCAAGCCAAGTTTGGGGTCCAAGGGTCCAATAGCCGTGGAGATATTGCGTCTCAAGCTAACCCTGTTTCCCCATAGACTCCCATGTTAAACGGTCCATCTTTGGAGGCAAGGTACCGGCCAGCCTTAGGTGCCAGTGACCCCACCTTTGGTAGACATGTAGCCGAGAGTCTCCTCTACAAATGTGGGTAGTTTGGAGGTCCTAGCACCAAAGGCCAGAGGGTACCTAGTGTGACCGGTAAATCGGTAAAATCCTGGTAAAAAGTCCAAAAAAAAAAAAAATTATATGCTCCGGTTGCTATTCAGGAAGATGCTCCCCAAGTTTGAAGGCTCTAGCACCTTCCGTTCAAAAGTTATAGCCCAAAAACCAATTTACACCAATTTCAGGCAGAAGTCCCAAAACACCAAATTTTGGATGGCCAGTTCTCCCGAACCATAACTGATAGCAACTTACTTTCTTCGCCACATTGTAGCCCCATATGTCCTGAACAGACCAAGCCAAGTTTGGGGTCCAAGGGTCCAATAGCCATGGAGATATCGCGTCTCAAGCTAACCCTGTTTCCCCATGGACTCCCATGTTAAATGGTCCATCTTTGGAGGCAAAGTACCGGTCAGCCTTAGGTGCCAGTGACCCCACCTTTGGTAGACATGTAGCCAAGAGTCTCCTCTACAAATGTGGGTAGTTTGGAGGTCCTAGCACCAAAGGCCAGAGGGTACCTAGTGTGACCGGTAAATCGGTAAAATCCTGGTAAAAAGTCCAAAAAACAAAAAATAGGATTTTTATAACAGCTTACCTGTAAAATCCTTTTCTTGGAGTACATCACGGGACACAGAGTCTTAATCATTACTATCTGGGTTATATTCCACCATCAGGTGCTGGACACTGGTGTAATCAATTAGAACAGGAAGTTCCCTCCCTATATAACCCCTCCCATACTGGGAGCTCCTCAGTTTTTGTCCCAAGCAATAAGTGTCCCAATATCCCCAAACAAGAGGGGTGGGGACTCTGTGTCCCGTGATGTACTCCAAGAAAAGGATTTTACAGGTAAGCTGTTATAAAAATCCTATTTTCTTTATCGTACATCACAGGACACAGAGTCTTAATCATTACTATCTGGGATGTCCTAAAGCAATGCTTACTGAGGGGAGGGAGACACCAATAATGCAGACTGCCATCAGACACGAGGAATTCTAATGCTGCCTGCCGCATATTGTGCCAACAAAAAAAGGCTGCATCCTCCTGCCGTCTTATGTTCACTTGATAGGATTTAGTGAACGTAAGCACAAACGACCAAGTTGCAGGTCTGGCAAATCTGAGTCATAAAGGCTTGGTAATGCACCCTGCATGAAGTGCTTACTATCCTGGTAGGGTGTACCCCAAAAAGAAACAGGGGAAAGCCCTCTCTATAAACCACAAGCCTGAATAATAACCTGATGAATCAACATTTGACAATAGTTGATTTAGACGCTGCCTGCCCCTTGCTGGGGCCTCCTGGTAGCGCACCAACATCAGTCTTCCGTATCCGAGCAGCCGCTTCAGATAGGTCTTGACCTCTCTTACTATAACGAGAGAGCGCATAGCCATTTTAATAGCCGATCTGAACACTGTCCGCCCCATCTAGGGGCTTTCTGGCAACAAAACGTTAGATCTTTAACTGCTCTTATCTTTATTAAGAGAAAGCAATAACCTCTCCTTCCGCGGATCAAGGTCCTGAAAAAAAGGAAAAGGAAGGCAAGAATATCTTAATTCAAATGAACACTGGATCCTTCTAGCCAATAAGGTTGGGTGAGTATTTAACATCACCCTTCTTGTACCAATAATGAAGTATGGCTCTATACAAAGAAAGTTGCCAATACTCTCTTGCGGAGGCAGCCGCAACCAAGAACACCAATTCCCTCTTTAGAAGGATAAAGGGAAATATTTATGGTGCATCAGCCCAAGGTGCTGACTATGTAAGCCAGCATACTGGATCCAATCCTCCGAGCACAAGGGCGCCTTAACTGGCGGACTTATACCCATCACCCCTTGTATAACGGCCCAGATCAAGAGTGTGCCGAGATCGGACCCTTGATGGAACTTAAGGCCAGCTCCATCTCTTTTCCAATGTAGAAAGGTAAGAATTTTACCTAGGACCTACTACCAAGGATTCCACCCCTTGGTTTCACACCAGGAATATGGGCCTTCCATATCCTAGGATATCTGGTCCTGGAGGCCAGCTGTCCTGTATGAATCAAGGTAACTGCCGCTGATTCTGTACGCCCCGATCCTCAAGAATGCAGGCTATAACAGCCAGACCATTAATACCCATGTATGCAAGACAGGATGTAACCCTGCAAAGCAGGCCTGGACAAGCTGTAAGGGACCCTGGGTCCTCTACGATCAGTTCTGCTGTCCCTGCGCAGTAAGGTTGTATGGGCTATGCTGGAGCAATTAAGCCAGCTTCCGTTCTCTTCTGATGTAGCATGGAAGCCACGAAGGTTGCGGCCCTGGGGGGAGATAACACATAAACCAGCGACAACTGGGCCCCCAGGGTCACTAAAAAATCTGTCCCGCATGCGGGTGGATCCTTTGGCCTTGACACAAAGTTGTTCAATCCCTTGTTGAACCTGGACGTCAACACCCTTTATGTGCAGGGTAACGTTTCTGTGACATTTGGTCAGAAAAAAGTCGGGGTGTAGAGGCCAATCTCCCGGACCCCATTGTTGATGGCTCCAGCGAATCGCCTGCCAATCTAGCATTCCATGAAATGACAATTGACAATAGGCAAGGCACAAGCTCTTCTCTGGTAACCAAAGTAAACCACTAGAGAGGCATAGTCAGATTGTATTCAGACAGAGCAACCCTGTAACCTAAACGTTCAGGTCCTTAAGCCGGATGCTCCATCCGTAGCTCTAGAAAGCTAGCAGATAAGGCTCCCTAGGAGCTTGACCACCTTCCCTGTGCCGTGGTCTCTTCCAGGCCTGGATTCTATCCCTAGAGGCCAGTCCTCGCAACCTGCTCCCAGGTAACGGGTATGAAGGATATTCCCTTCTGCCAATCATTCAGTTAAGAACCCTAAACTGAAATTCCAGCATATCCCTGGGACAAGACTCCTAGGATAATGCTAAGTTAGGATCCACTCGTTCCAGGCCGACAGAGCAAAGTTTATATCAGCCTTGAATAAAACTGAGCATAGGGAACTGTGTTTGAATAAAGCCAGCATATTCCCTCTAGACTGGGATCCCAACCCAGGAGTTCCAGATAATTAATCATGCTGGACTCCCCTAGGCCCAGCCATGCTACTGACTGATCTGTCAGCACGGGTTTGCCTCGGAATGACATTACTGCTAAACTCTGGGCCTTTAGCCCTGCTAGAGGCGGGCCCTAGCAGCCTTGTAAATAAACACACATGCAAATAGCTCCCCCTATGTGCATGTGGCAACCTTTAAAGCCATATGCCTCTATGGAAGCGTGTGTTCATAGAAGCGTGCGTTCATAAGAATATGTTTTCCGCAAACACACAAAAAAAGGGGGCGTGCTGTATACACGCATACATATAGCATGTGAGCTATGAACAAGCATCCTGCAAGCAAGTATGCGCCTATGTAAGGCCAAGGAATCCTGTATAATTAAGGAAACCTAATTATAATGCCTCCTAAGTCAAACTCTAGGCAAACATGCATTCTTATGCGATTCAGAAAATTTTCATGCGATCCAACATCTATGCATCTTAAGCACTCCTGTGCCGACAAGTACCCTTGTGGGACCAAGGATTCTTGTATGATCGAGCACCACTGTGCGATCCAGCAATTTTATGCAATTAAGCCTTTTAATGCGATTTTTGGCATTTTTGCGGACACAACCTCTCTGTGTGACCAAATATGCCTGAGTAATCCAGGACTCGGGTGATCAGATAACCATGTGTGAACCCGCATCTTTATGCACTCCAGCATCTTTATGCGATTTCAGACCTTTTTGTGGAAAAAAGCCTCTCTATGTGACCAAATATCCTTGGGTAATCAAGGATTGTGGTTTGTCAGGTAAACCTGTGTGATTCCGCATTTCTATGCACTCCAGCATCTTTATGCGATTTTAGGCATTCCTGTGGAAACAAGCCTCTCTGTGTGACCAAATATCCTTGGATAATCAAGGACTCGGGTTATCAGATAACCATGTGTGATGTCGCATCCTTAAGCCCTTAAGCATTTCCATGCAATTTTAGACATGCCTATGGAAACAAGTCTCTCTGTGTGACCTAAATAACCTTGGGTAATCAAGAACCTGGTTTATCAGGTTACCATGTGTGATCCCACATCTTTATGCACTTAAGCATTTTCATGCGATTTTAGGCATTCCTGTGGAAACAAGCCTCTCTGACCTAAATAACTTTGGGTAATCAAGGACCTGGTTTATCAGGTAACCATGTGTGCTCCCGCATCTTTATGCACTTAAGCATTTTCATGCGATTTTAGGCATTCCTGTGGAAACAAGCCTCTCTGTTTCACCAAAATAACTTTGGGTAATCAAGGACCTGGTTTATCAGGTAACCATGTGTGCTCCCGCATCTTTATGCACTTAAGCATCTTTATGCGATTTTAGGCATTCCTGTGGAAACAAGCCTCTCTGTGTGACCTAAATAACCTTGGGTAATCAAGGACCTGGGTTAAGAAGTAACCATGTGAGATCCCGCATGTTTATGCACTTAAGCATTTTTATGCGATTTTAGGCACTTTGCTGTGACTAAACACCCTTATGTGAACATATAAAATCATACGAACAAAATAACATGTCTTTTTATGTGATCAACAATAAAACATGCTTTGTTACCGTTTTTTTTCCCCACATGCATTTTGAACATTCCAAACTCATGTACTTCATGCAAACATGGACTGTAAAGAGGCAGTTATGCTCTGCAGATGTGCGTCTCCGCAAACCTGCAACGTTAGCCATGTGCACAGCAGCAAATGTGCACCCCCCTGTTGTGCATTCGGTTAGCCTGAAGCCAACACCAGGATGAGGACTTTAAAGAGACAGAGGCTCTGGCCGTCTAGGCTGAGTGAAGTTATATGCAGCTTGGATCTCTGAAAAGACTGCAGCTGCAACCAGAGCTTTTGGGGCTTCTGATAGTTTTCTCCTCATTAACACCTGTTATCTGTCTCTGACAGTGAACCTTCATCCTCAGGTCTTTCAATCCCTTGTTTGAGGATTTAGAGCAGGGAAAGGGACACACCCTGTTTTCTGCTTGTGAGGCTGCTGTGAATATAGCAGTTAACCTCTTATAGACCTATACATGCAATGCAACAAAAAAACATATGCAGAGTGCTGCAATGTTGGGGGAGGCTCACGCCTGACAGGGCTGATAGCTAATTATGTGAGCTATCTTAAGTCTCTACAGGGGAGGATAGTATCATGCAAGCATGATAAAAAGGGGCCACCAGATTTAGGTGGCGATACCCCTTCCTACCCCTGAACCCTCTTTTACGGGGAGACAAAAGAGTCCTAAGCAAAAAGCAGAGGAACTTTAACCCTGGTGCATCAACAGCTGAACTTAGTCTAGCAAATAATGCTTGCTAACACAGCTAGATGCCGAGTAGGTGTCTTAAATGAATCTGTATCCAATTTCCACAAGGTGCTTACGTGCTCAAGCTACCGTGTCCCCCTGGCTTCTCTGACGTCTGGGCCTTTTGAAGGGGCCGCCCTGCGTCTGCACCATGAGCCGGCGCACGTGCGCCAGCGGCAACCACATCGTCCCCCCGCCTTCAAAGCGCGCCCCTCTCACGCACGCGCGCGTAGGGGAATGGTGGAGGCGGGGGGAGAGGGAGATCCCCCCAAGGAGCCGTAGAGACTACGAGGGACCCCCCCCCATCGTGGCAGAGCCTGAAGCGGAGGCAGTAAGCCGCACCCTAGATCAGCTAACCTTGAGCTTCCGTTCCTGGAAAGCATGGCAAGCAAAACACCCGGCATGTCCTCTTAGGGCCCTTCGTGGAAAACAGATAAGACATACTCATGTAGGGGTACCAACCTCCTGAATGGGAGATCTATGGGTATTACAGCCATCCTGTCTCAACAGACATAGTGGTTTCTTTGCCAAGGCACACATGCATTATAGGCAAGACCCAATAGCCCCTTCAGCAGAGGACTAGGACCCACTAGGGGAGGTATATGGGTGCCAGAGCCATCCTGTCTCAAAAGACTTTGTGGTTAAGTTGCCCATGCATAGAAGCATAAAATAGGCGAGACCCATAATCCCCACTGTCGGACCAAGTCCCGTAGGTACCTCCGCTTACCTTTCCACGCTGCAGGGTATTGCAAAGCAAGAGGCCCAGCCTTCACCCCTCAACGCGGGCTTCGTCTCAGACCTTCAGGGACTGGGGTCCATAGCAGGTCACCTCTCCCCTGGACCTATATAGCACCCTGGCAACAGAACAAATATTTGGTCTTTGACATCGACCAATGTACTGGAACCCAGGGTCCAGCTCTCAGAGAGAAGCATTATAGGCAAAACCTCGTTCTTCGTACCGAGGCCCGGGTACCGTCCACTTTGGCTATGAAGCACCTTGGACGGATCCGGATTTTATGGAGGCTTTTTACATCCAGCATGGATCCCTCCAGTGGAGCTCCTCAGAGCACATGTTAATTCGTGACCAACACCTTAGACACTGGTGAAAAAAACTGAGGAGCTCCCAGTATGGGAGGGGTTATATAGGGAGGGAACTTCCTGTTCTAATTGATTACACCAGTGTCCAGCACCTGATGGTGGAATATAACCCAGATAGTAATGATTAAGACTCTGTGTCCCGTGATGTACGATAAAGAAATAAATTATATGCTCCGGTTGCTATTCAGGAAGATGCTCCCCAAGTTTGAAGGCTCTAGCACCTTCCGTTCAAAAGTTATAGCCCAAAAACCAATTTACACCAATTTCAGGCAGAAGTCCCAAAACACCAAATTTTGGATGGCCAGTTCTCCCGAACCATAACTGATAGCGACTTACTTTCTTCGCCACATTGTAGCCCCATATGTCCTGAACCGAACAAGCCAAGTTTGCCTATGTGGAAGAAAAATATATTTTAAATATATTTTAAAAAACATTCTTAATATATTTTTCGCAAATATATTGCCACATATTTGAAATGCTACAATTTTGGCCAGATTCAATATATTTCAAAAATATATTTCAATATATTTGTGAATATATTTTGGAATGCATTGTGAAATATGTTGCGAATATAATCATAAATATATGTTAAATGTACTTCTGAATGCATTTAGCAATATATTTATGCAACCATAGATATATTGCCATGTGCATTTTGGAATGCATTGTGAATATATTCAGAAATATATTGCTAAATGCATTCAGAAGTACATTTCACATATATGTATGAATATTTTCACAATGCATTCCAAAATGCACTTTGCAATATATTTATGGCTGCAAAAATATATTGCTAAATGCATTCAGAAGTACATTTAACATATATTTATGAATATATTCGCAACATATTTCACAATGCATTCCAAAATATATTCACAAATCAATTGAAATAATTTTTTGAAATATATTGAATATGGCCAAAATTGTCGCATTTCAAATATATGGCAATATATTTGTGAAAAATATATTAAGAATGTTTTTTTAAAATATATTTTAAATATAAATGTAAATGTACATCTGAATGCAAAATTTTAAAAAATACATTCCTATTACATTTTATAATTGCTGTGTATTTATATATTGTATTTTATATATTGTAGGCCTATAAAACCAGCAAACATTTGGAAAAAAACAATAACACAGTACAATACACACAACTTTATTATCATGTAAATATACAAAAACTACAACACAGGGAATAGAAAGTGCTGTTAACTGTGGTAAATGACATTATTGACATAAAAGTTTATTTGTGGTATTCTGATGAGGTTCCTGATGTTTCCCTTCAGGTGATATTTCAATGCCGCATTTTTTCTCGTAACAGCATCACTGATCACACCTTATGAAGTCCCAGGAAACTTTGTCAAAGCAGCTTTAAAAAGTAAATGGAAAATATTAGACTTATTAGATTTTCCCTGTGAATCAAAAGCCATATACTGTAAGACCCCTTTCACACTGCAGCGCTGCCAAAGCTCCGGTGGTGTTTTTGTAGCACTTTTTAGGCGTTTTTTTAAAGGGAAAAAGTCCAGTTTTTAATGTGCTTTTAAGGTGCTTTGGAAGCGCTGCCCATTAATTTCAATAGGCAGGTGCGTTTTAGGAGCGCTATAGCTCCCAGCTCGCCCCAGATGCTGTTTGTAGGACTTTTTCTAATGTTGCACAAGCGCACCGCCCCAGTGTGAAATTACTCATTGCACTGAAAGGGATGCAGTTTTATGAGCTTTTTAGAGGCTATTTCTAGCGCTAAAACGCCTGAAAACTGCCTCAGTGTGAAAGGAGTCTAATAGGTGCAGCTGAGTAAATAAAACTAACAAAATTAAGCATGTATAAAAACATAAAAATATTGTAGACTTTTCAAAAATCAGTATAAAAATCAACATCTTGCCTACAACTTGTCTTAGTTCAGACTACTACCAGACTGAGCAAGATATCTCATTTTGACACAACAGTCAAATTGGCTTACAGTCTACATGTCAAAGCTGATGTTTTCATAGGGTCTAACTGTACCAGCTCCTCTCCATCTGTCAGCCGCTTAGAGGCACAGCCTTAAAAAAGAGATTTTTAATACAGCTTACCTGTAAAATCTTTTTCTTGGAGTACATCACGGGACACAGAGCGGCATTCATTACTATATGGGTTATATGGAGTACCTTCAGGTGTAGACACTGGCAATCTCAAACAGGAAATGCCCCTCCCTATATAACCCCCTCCCATAGGAGGAGTACCTCAGTTTTGTAGCAAGCAGTATGCCTCCCAAAATGGTCCTCAAAAAAGAGGGGTGGGAGCTCTGTGTCCCGTGATGTACTCCAAGAAAAAGATTTTACAGGTAAGCTGTATTAAAAATCTCTTTTTCTTTATCGTACATCACGGGACACAGAGCGGCATTCATTACTATATGGGATGTCCCAAAGCAATGCTTACAATGAGGGGAGGGAGAACATCTCCAAGACAAAAGGATTTAATTTAGAGATATACTCAAATCATAATAAATCCAACTTAGTTGAGAAAAATAATTTTAAATTTTAAATTTAACTCAAAAAAGAGGAGCCCCCGGAATCCGAGGGTCTCAAACTGCAGCCTGCAGCACTGCCTGCCCGAAGGCAGTATCAGTATTCCTTCTTACGTCCAACTTGTAGAATTTTGTAAACGTGTGGACAGAAGACCAGGTTGCCGCCTTGCAAACTTGAGCCATAGAGATCTGGTGGTGTGCTGCCCAGGAGGCGCCCATGGCTCTAGTAGAATGAGCCTTTAATGATACTGGAGGAGGCAACCCTTTCAAGCCGTAGGCCTGAGTGATTAATTGCTTAATCCACCTAGAAATGGTGGACTTTGCAGCTGCCTGCCCCTTCTTGGGCCCATCCGGTAGAATGAACAGCACATCTGTTTTCCGGATCTTCTTTGTAGCTTTAAGATAGGCCTTCATGGCCCTGACAATATCCAAGGTATGCAGCAACCCTTCCTTTCTGGAAGTAGGTTTAGGGAAGAAGGATGGTAATACCAAATCCTGGTTAAAATGAAAACTGGATATGACCTTCGGTAGGAAGGATGAGGGCGGAGAACGACCCTGTCCTTATGAAAAACAAGATATGGTTCCTTACAGGATAAGGCCGCTAGCTCCGAAACTCTTCTTGCGGAAACTATGGCAACCAAAAATACTAACTTCCTTGTCAGTAGAACCAAAGGAATTTCAGCCAACGGCTCAAACGGTTGTTTCTGTAAACTTGACAGAACAAGATTTAAATCCCACGGACAAAGCGGGGATTTAACTGGAGGTCTAATACGTAAGACCCCTTGAAGGAAGGTCTTAACCAGCGAGTGGGTGGCCAGCGGCCGCTGAAACCACACTGACAGAGCAGAAATCTGTCCTTTGATTGTGCTTAATGCCAATCCTTTATCCACTCCTAGCTGGAGAAAACTTAATACTCTATCGATGGTAAATTTGCGAGAAAGCCATCGCTTGGACTCACACCAGCCTACATAGGCCTTCCAGACCCTGTAATAAATCACCCTAGAGACCGGTTTCCTGGCTCTGATTAGGGTAGAGACTACTTTCTGAGACAGACCTCTACCCCTGAGAATCAGGGATTCAGCTTCCAGGCCGTCAAATTTAGATGCCGTAAGGCAGGGTGGAGGATCGGACCTTGCGATAGCAGGTCTGGCCGTAGAGGAAGAGTCCAAGGGTCTCCCACTACCATCTTTAGGATGAGTGAGTACCATGCCCTTCTGGGCCATGCTGGAGCTACCAGGATGACTGGTATGTGTTCCACCCGGATCCTGCGCAGCAGGCGGGGTAGTAACTGGAGCGGGGGAAACGCATAAAGAAGTTTGAACTGATGCCAAGGGCAAACCAACGCATCGGTTCCGCAGGCCATCGGATCCCTTGAGCGGGATATGAACCTGTCTAGTTTCTTGTTGAGTCTCGATGCCATGATATCCACGTCCGGCA
This sequence comes from Rana temporaria, assembly GCF_905171775.1. Taxonomy (NCBI): domain Eukaryota; kingdom Metazoa; phylum Chordata; class Amphibia; order Anura; family Ranidae; genus Rana; species Rana temporaria. Next base: position 346,539,407 of record NC_053491.1, read on the forward strand.
CTCCCCATCTTTGGCAGAGTGCTTGAAAGACTTGTGGATGCAGAGACCATTCCCCCGGCCATAGAGTCTGGCGGCTTAAGAAGTCCGCCTGAAAGTTGTCCACTCCTGGAATGAATATTGCCGATATGCAGGGCACATGCGCCTCTGCCCATAGGAGAATCAAGCTCACCTCTCTCTGAGCGGCTTGACTCCTGGTTCCCCCTTGGTGATTTATGTATGCCACGGCCGTGGCATTGTCTGATTGAATTCTCACCGGGAACCCCTGCAATTTTGACGTCCAAGCCCTGAGGGCTAGTCGAGCAGCTCTGAGCTCCAAGATGTTGATGGGCAACTGCTTCTCTGGCTTTGCCCAAGTACCTTGGCGAGTGCAACCATCCAAAATTGCTCCCCAGCCCGTCAGGCTGGCATCTGTGGTCACTATCTTCCAAGCCACTGGGCTGAAAGACTTCCCCTTCAGTAGATTCTGAGGGTCTAACCACCAACACAGACTTTGTCGGACTCTTGATAAGAGCGGCAACGGGATATCCAAGGCCTGTGGCCTTCTGCTCCATGCTGACAGGATGGCTGCCTGTAGGATGCGAGTGCTTAGAACCAGTAGGATTAATTCCTTGATGGCTTTTACCTTCCTCAGAGGTAGGAACACTCCTTGTTGTTCTGTGTCTAATCTCATGCCGAGATATTCCAACTGCCTTGTGGGCTGGAAAGCTGACTTTTCTCGATTTAGGACCCAGCCGAACCTCTCGAGGTATTGGACCGTGAGGGCCACTGCTCGCTCCAAGCCGGGAGACGAGTGGTCTATGACTAGGTCGTCCAGGTATGCTAGGATCGTGACCCCTTGGATCCTTAGCTTGGCTAGGATCGGAGCTAGGACCTTCGTGAACACCCGGGGGGCCGTAGCCAACCCGAAGGGAAGCGCCACGAATTGGAAGTGACGCGAAGCCACCATGAAGCGTAGATATCTTTGATGTGGCTGATAAATTGGAACATGAAGGTAGGCATCCTTTATGTCTATGGACGCCATGAAGTCGTCCTTCTGGAGTGTGGCAGCTGCTGACCGCACGGATTCCATCCGAAATGAGCGGATCTTTAGATATGCATTTACCATCTTTAGGTCCAAAATTGGCCTGACATCTCCATTGGATTTTGGGATGATGAATAGGTTGGAGTAGAAACCCAGCCCCTGTTCCAGGACTGGTACCTCTACTATTACTTCCTGGGAAAGTAGATGATCTAATGCCGATCTTAATGCGGCTCCCTTTTCCGGATCGTTTGGAATCCTCGACTTCTGGAAATGAGGAGGAGGAAACCTTAGGAAATCTAATTTGTAGCCTGTGGCCACGGAAGACCGTACCCACTCGTCGGGAATGCTGGCTTCCCAAATCTCTGAAAAGAGTCGCAGCCTTCCCCCCACCTTCGTGGGTGGGGGCGCCCCTTCATAAGGTTGGCTTGGGGGCTGGTTTTGCTGGTTTGCGAAACCACTGCCTTTTGCCTCTAACAGCCTGTCCTTGTGATTTGCTGTTGAAGCCGAAGTTTGCTTTTGCAGGAGGCCGTCGATACTGCTTGGCATTAGAGGGCCCCTGCCCAGGGGAATACTGTCGTTTAAACGCAGGCCCCTGAACCTTCTTCTTAGTTGGCAAGAGAGTACTCTTGCCGTTTGAAATGGTCTGAATGTATTTATCTAGGTCTTCTCCGAAGAGTCGTCCTCCATGGAAGGGGAACCCTACCAGGAGCTTCTTGCATGGGGGCTCAGCCTCCCAGCTTTTTAACCATAAGAGTCTTCTCATATGGATAAGGGATAACGATAAACGTGACGCTTGCTGGATAGAATCCTTGATTGCGTCTACCGTAAAACATATGGCCTTAGGGACATCCGAAAATTCTTCTGCCTGCTGGGCAGGAATAAGTTTAAGCATCTGCTTAAATTGATCCGATAATGCTTGAGCGACCCCAATCGCAGCCACAGCTGGCTGTACTACTGCCCCTGCAGTAGTGAAGGAGTTCTTAAGTAGTGCTTCCAAGCGCTTATCAACTGGATCCTTGAACACCTGTATTGTTTTCTACAGGGCATGTTAACGATTTGTTAACACATGAGATGGCTGCGTCCACTGCAGGAGTAGCCCATCTTTTGGAAAATTTTTCTTCCATAGGATATAGGACAGAGAACTTCTTAGGTGGTAAGAAGATCTTATCTGGCTTGTTCCAATCTTGGAACAAAACTCCCTCTAATAGAGGATGGATCGGAAACACAGCATTGCTTTGAGGCGCCCTCAGTGAGCCCAAAGCTGAAACCGTCGATACCTGGAGATCTGGTACTGGCAAGTTGAATGCCCTATGGACCAAGTCCGACAATCCTTGAATCCACCAGCTCTCCCTCAGGGAGACTGCCCCAGACTCCTCTGTATCCGGATCCTCGATCCCTGAACCTACTTGGTCCTTGTCCAAGAGGTCGTCCAATTCCCCTGAGGAAAGGACCTCCTCTTCTGAGGGTCCGCGCTCGGGCGACGGAGATCTATTCCGCTTACTGCCCCGCATAGCTGCGGCTATCATTTTACCCATGCTTTTCTGCATCTCTTTTAAAGAGGTGAGTAATACCTCCTCCGTGACCATCTTAGGGTTGGACTGACCCGCGTCAGCTCCAGCCCCAGATCCCGATGGCCCCAAGGCTCCCTGTGGGGAAAGCAGCGGCATAGCTTTGTCCGAGACCTCAGACTCTCTGGGGGAATCCCCACCTCTTGTACCCTTGTTTTTTGATGCCATGGTACAATACCGAGGTACACCTGCTACTTATTGGTACCTGGGACTTATAAATAGTTAAATGCCCAAACACCTGTTTGGGGGATAAAAAAATGCTTCCTCTCCCCTAGATGACACTTTTTTTTTTTTTCCAAAAAAAATCTTTTTTTTTTTTTTTTTTTTTTTTTTTTCAAATCTAGGAAAGAAAAAACATTCTGTCCCCCTGAGTAGTATTGCAAGAAAAACTATGAGATGGAAAAGAAACAGCCTATTCCTAGGCTTGAAAACAGTCTTTCTGAAGACTGCAATATTCTTTCTGGCCACTGTGTGTCCTCGGCGCCCCGTGCTTGCCGTTCTGGTCTTTCCTCCTCAGTTCCAAGGTATTGAATGAGCTATATGGAACAAACAAGGAAGGGCCGCCCCTTCCTTAAGCCACTGACCCGCCCTTCCCCCCCAGCAATCTCAAACAGGAAATGCCCCTCCCGACAGGGGGGGGTGGGGTTGGGAGGAAGGGACCTCTCTGCTCCAGCAAACTGCAGCCTGCAGCCTGGAACCATGAGGAGGTCAGCGTTTTGCCTGCTTTGCAGGCCGTGAGGAGGAAGACTGAATGGAGCATCGCCTGGAGGCTTGCAGGTAAGCACAGCTCTCTGACACACACATATACTTTTATATCACACAGGCCCCACTCAATGCTTTTCCAACACTACAAGGGAGGTCACATCTTATGGGGAATAATACATATAGAGCCATCCTATCTTTATGATATGTGACTAGTTTGCCAGATGCAGTGCATAACTTTAGGCATGTCCCCTGTGACCCCCCAGAAAAAACCTGCTAAGAACCAAGTTCCGCAAGTTTTCCCCTCACTTACCTGCTCCATGCCGCAGGACTTTGCCAAGCAAGAGGCCCAATCTTCCCCCATCTCGGTGGGGATGTCTAGACCTTCAGGCCCTGGGTTCCTATGAAGGATCCACTGTCCTGGGCCCATATAGCACTCTGGCAACAGAAACATTAGGCACCCAAAGGTTTCTAAGTTCTGGGCCCAGGGTCCAGCTCTCTAAAAAGAAAAGCATTATGGGCTATACCCCAAGGGTTTGGGGTCCGGTTACTGACCACTTTAGCGCTGAGGCTTTTTTGGACAGAACCGGTTAGCTCACCTAATCCCAAGGATGTGGAGGCAAGCTAAACCATGACTAACACCTAAGACACTGGCGGAAAAACTGGGGTACTCCTCCTATGGGAGGGGGTTATATAGGGAGGGGCATTTCCTGTTTGAGATTGCCAGTGTCTACACCTGAAGGTACTCCATATAACCCATATAGTAATGAATGCCGCTCTGTGTCCCGTGATGTACGATAAAGAAAGTTACTTTTTATTGAAGTGGTTGCATGTGCCAGTGCATGAAGGTAAATAAAAAACTTCTGTGTGCAGCAGCCCCCCTATACTTACATGCGTCCCCTCTCGATCCAGCAATGTCCACGAGAGCCTTGTCTCTCCAGGGACTTGCACTGCTGATTGGCTTTCTGTAGTGGTGGGAGCTATTGGCTCCTGGTGCTGTCAAACACAGCCAGTGAGCCAATTAGGAGATGGGGCCAGGGCAAGGCTCAGTGTGTGATCGGACACACAGAGCTGTGGTTCAGGAGCACTGGCATGGGACCTGAGAAGAGAAGGATCCGAGCTGCTCTGTGCAAAAATCCTTACACAGGGCAGGTAAATAGGACATGTTTGATATGTTAAAAAAATGATGTTTTAACCTTGAAATGTTTCGGTACCAAAAGAAAACCTACCTGTTTAGGCCTAGAGTACGACACTTGACAAGCAGATGAGCTCAACTCTTCAGATGGGTGTATTGTGTGCATCACCTTCTGTCCCACACAGTATGAACTGCCACCTTCAGTGCTATTAGCTGCGCTCTTGTGGTTTTCAAAGTATCCATTACGCCAGGAAAATCTATGGAAATGCATAAAAACATTTTAAGTAACATAATTGCCTATTTTCTCACTATATCCATTCATTTAATTTGTTAGAAATTGATTACTTGTGGAAAAATGTACTTTTAAATTATTAGAGGGTTTCCTCCAGTCTGATGCTGACCCCCCACCAGATCAAAAATATTCCAGGAGTGTTTCATCCACAGTAAAAGTAAGGATGTTCCACAAAACAGAAAATCTTACTTGTGCATATAGTATGTAGTTACCTCAGTGCACTCACTGATACTATAATGAATGTAGTACGGTAAACTCCCAGTTACCCAACGAACCCCATTGGTACTGTTGTTTCTGCTTGCTTGAGAGCCAATAGTAACTCTCAAGCATCCACCTCACATGGCACGCTGCCCCCTCCCCCTTAGCAGCTAACAAGGGTAGGGATGGGGGGCAGGGTTTTACCACCCCCAAATTCACATGTGAATGAACCTTAAAGTGCTATTGCCAAATGCAACTAAGGGCTCATTCACAAGTGTGGTACGCAATGCTCCTCTGAAAAATTATGCAAGGTGGTGAGGAGGCAAAATGTTTACACCAGTAATTGCAGTGAAAGGCACACGATTGCAGTGCGGTAGTATGGCAATTATATGTTTAAATCAGGTGTGAGGAGGCAACATTGGAGGACACTGTGCCCTGTGATCTTTGATGTCTCCCATGTTGTTCAGGTAGATCTCCATCTCTCTATGGTTGCCCAACTCTGCCTTAAAACACTGTATTCTGAAAGGGCAAATGATTGGTCAAATTTGTCTATTTTCCACCTGCCTGGCTTTTAGAAATTTAACTATCTAGCTGAGAGGTAGGTATATTGACTTGCCTGTAAAAATTAGATGTCTCAGTTGTTGGTTTTCTTCTTCCAAGTGTTTATTCCGGTTTTCCATTCACCAGTTGTCAGTCTTTGTCTTTGTCAGGTGCTTTGACAGTGGCTGGCGGCTCATCTGTCAGAATCAAAAAAAAATATTTAGCTTTCCACCTCCACAGCCCCCATTGCCCCATACACACACACATCCCCCCATACACACAGACACCGCTAACCTCCTTCTGCACAATTCATTTGATGGCAGCTGAATGTAAACAGCAGGTAGTGGGGGAACCATAGCCAGACTGCCATTTGCCGTTTCAAATTATAATAGCCAAAATTAGGCTGATTATTGCGCCCCCTTCCCAATGCCTGCTGTCAATCAGCAGAGGAAGACCTGAAGAAGAATGTTCTCCTTCAAATCCTCTCCTTTGCTGATTGACAACAGGCAGTGGGTGCGTGCAATAGCTAACTAGCTATTGGCTACTGCAAATTAAAATAGTCAATAGTAACCTGGCTATTGATTTCCCTGCTCTCTGCTCTTTTTTCCTGTATTCTGACAGTGGCCAGTGGCTGTTAGAATACAAAAAAAGGCTAGGTGTCAACCGATATCAGGCTACTTCTGGGGCAGCTGGATGTAAACAGAATATCAGTACCTCATATGCAGCATCAGGGGTGGGCTGCTTTTTGCTCATTGGCCATTGCCAGAGCCAATGAGAGAGAGGAGTCAGCAGGAGAGGATCATGGGACATGCAGTCTCGAGTACCAGTGGCCAAATGGTGATTGCCTGAGAGTGGACTGTAGTCCGCAGCATGCCTGGGAGAAGGTAGAGAACACCAGGAGGCTGCAAAGGAGATCAAGGAAAATGAGAGGGGATCAAGAAGTGGTAAGGACAAGTTGGAGGGAGTCTGAGAGGGAAGAATTATTTCCCTTTTCGATGCTGGGAGGACATTGCAGCTGTGCAAGGTGGGGACCCTTTCCTGGAATCAGCAACATGGTTGCCCACAGGTTACTTGACCCTGATCTCCTGTGTGGGGCAACAATAGAAATGTGTCAGCCCGTGCATTGTGGGCGAATGGGTATTGCTCCCCAAATCCCTGCCGCCACCACCCATCCATGCGCCTGACCGTTTTCAGGATGCCGGGTGCATGGATTTCAATAGGGGGTGTTTTTTTTCTTCTTTTTAGCACCTGACTAGAGACAGAGGCTCTATTAGGCTTCAAAACAGTGTAGACTTGGAGTGCAGAGAGTGCAACCTGACCCCACCCAATTGTGTGACCATAGTGAGTGAATTTTAGCTATTTTAACATTAACGTTTTTCCTCGCCAATCAGGTGGCAGGTGGTGAGAATAGTTTTCTGATTGGCCAAAGCATATGGCGATCCTATTGGATGCCTAGTGCTTTGGAGCAACAGAGAGTTGTTAGTCCTGCACTGCTGGGAAGTAGAGCACTTTACAGACGATTTGGTTAAACACAGAGACATATGGACGTAAGCCACCATAGACAGATCAACATTTCTGCTAAACCAGTTGAATTTCTATCCATGTATGGAAAGCTGGCTGCACTGATGTTGATCTATCGATTGACTTAAATATAGCCAGCCTGTTTTTTCTTCCAATTATTGCTGACTGTGCGCAGTGACCTGAGTGAACTGGCAGAACACAAAAGAGCAGTAGGGGAGATTGCTGTACTAATATCCGATCCTTAGTACAGCAGCTCCAACTGGAGCTGTCTGTTTTTTTTTCCATTCAACTCACTGGGTTGAGTAGAAAAAAACAATAGTGGTGTTTACAAGGCAAGCGATTTTCTTGAGGAGCGGTCTCCCTTTGAGGAAAATTTGGAGCAGTCTCTCTTTTCAGGGCAATGTGAAGCAGGGTCTCTCTGAGTGCCACAGAGAGTGACCCAGCTGGCCGAGACCCATCAGTTCCACTGCTGGCCTCTATTGTCTGCACTAGTTACTAGGATCACTCGCTGTCTGGTTTCTAGCAACCAATGATGTTGTGGTCCCGAGAAGAAAAAAAAGAGGCTGAGGCTGCAGTATTCAGAGCAGAGGAGGATCTTCTGCCTCCTCCATGTGGTGCCTACTACTGTTTGACTCCACCCATCTTCTCCTGCGTGACGGCATGCATCTTGAAGCCTGCCTGAAGGAAGTGTCATGGAAGCATGAATCAGACGTACAAAACAGATAAATGAATAAGAAGATTTTATTGGAAACCAAACAGCAAGGTCAAAGTGCAAACAGATGATTGAAACAGCCAGAAAAGTCGTCCAACAGTGCCAGGGTCGATAGCCAGGGATGAGAGTCAGCCAAGCTGGAGTCTGTAGCCAGAGGTGGGGTGAAACAAAGCCGGGAATCAGGAACTAGAAGGAACATCCGAGACTGGATTGGAAACCAGGAAGCACGATCACAGAAGAGGTGTCAGACAAAAGGGCCAAGCGAGGAAATGCTGCAGCTGCCATCCTATATATGTGCTGAGCAGCCAGCTCCTCCCAGTTGAAAGGAGGAGCCACAGGGTGTGACAGGTTACAAGAACCCCATGAAGCAAGATGGCCGCTTGCACAGGTCAGTGATGAGGAGCCAGCAAAGAGGTAAGATCATGACAGTACCCCCCCTCAAGGGCCCCTCCTCCACGGTGCAAAATACAGTTTCTGAGGAAAGCACATGTGGAAGGCTTGGAGCAGGACAGGAGCATGGACATCTGCGAAGGGAACCCAGGAGTGCTCCTCTGGACCATACCCACGCCAGTGGACCAAGAACTGCAACCGGCCATGGACCAAGTGTGAGTCCAGGATATCGCTCACCTCGTACTCTTCATGATCGCCCACCTGGACAGGACGAGGCCGAGGAAGTGAAACGATTGCATATCAGTGGTTTCAACAGGGAACATGTGAAACACATTGGAAACCTGCATACCAGGTGGACGCGCGAGAGCATAGGCAACCAGGTTCACCCTGCAGAGCACATGGAAGGGACCAAGAAAGCGAGGAGCCAGTTTAGGAGTGGGTGCTCAGAGGTTGAGATTGCGAGTGGATAACCATACATGATCTCTGACCTGGTAGGAAGGAGCAGGCAACTGTCTGCGATCATACTGGAGCTTCTGGTGCTGCGCAGAGACCCTAAGGGACCTCTGAATCTGTACCCATGAAGCACGTAGGGCAGAAATGTGGTTCTCCACAGCCGGAACATCTTGGGGAGAGAATGACTCTGGTAATATGGCAGGTTGGAATACATAATTGCCCAAGAAGGGAGACATCCCAGAGGAAGAGTTAACTGGCATGTTCCTGCCAAACTCAGCCCATGGCAGAAGGTCAACCCAATTGTCCTGATGATTGGAGACATAGCAATGAAGAAATTGCTCCAGGGCTTGATTGGATCGCTCTGCGGCCCCATTGGACTGAGGGTGGTAAGCCGAAGAGAAGGTGAGTTGAATACCCAACTGAGAGCAAAAAGCATGCCAGAACCTGGACACAAACTGACTCCCTTGATCCGAAATTATCACTTTGGGCAAACTGTGCAACTGGAAGACCTCCGTGGTGAAAACCATGGCCAACTCCTGTGCAGTGGGTAACTTCTTGAATGGAACACAGTGGCACATTTTGGAGAACCGATGCACAATCATGAGAATGATTGTATGGCCTCAGGAAGGTCCATAGTGAAGTCCACCCCCAGATGTGACCATGGGTGCTCCCCATTGGTAATGGGTTGTAGAACTCCCAACGGAAGATGCAGAGGGCATTTATTCTGGGCACAAACAGAGAGAATTGAGAATTGAGAATTGAGAATTGAGAATGAGAATGAGAATGAGAATGAGAATGAGAATGAGAATGAGAATGAGAATGAGAATGAGAATGAGAATGAGAATGAGAACCTTGTAACCTTCCCTTATCAAATTTAGAATGTAAGGACTGAGTGATACTTTCCCACTGAGGGAGGAACCATGAGAGCCTTCCTCCAACTTCTATGCAGGCATCATTTGGATTCTTTGTTGGAAGTAGTAGCCCCAGAAAAAAGGATCCCACATTATCTTGCATTTACCGAATCCCCACTTTCTTCAGCTCCTTTTTTCCCCTCAAGTTTTTTTGAACGGGGCCTCAAAAAAAGGTCTTTTATCTTTTTTGAACTTCGCAGGGAACTTTTTGCCTTTCTCTCTGGAACGAGACAGTACCTGAACCAAATCAGAACCAAAGAGCAGGGATCCTCGCAAAGGCGAGACTTGGATGTGAAAACTCCATCCCATGTCTTTACCCAAAGGACTCTTCTAGCAGAGTTTAAAAGAGCTGCCTACTTGGCGGTTGTTCTGACTGTTTCTCCTGCGGCATCTGCTAAAGGCCACTGCTTTCCCGACCACTTCCAGGGTGTCTAGCACCTCTGGATTTACTGTTCTGTGCTATGTGGTCCATTAATCTGCGGACCCATGCATCCGCATTTCTAGTAACACATGCTGAGGCTGCATTGGCATCCCAAGCCCTACGTAGCAACGTTTCAGACTTTTTCTCCATAGGATCCCGAATGTTGCCGGAATCCAGAAGCAAAACTTTAAAGAATCTGTCTTCTTCCTCAGCTTTGAAGGGGCACCTAGCTTCCAGGTTTTAGTTTTAGCAGCCTGCACTCAGGTTCCTTCCACTCTCTTAAAATATCATTGAGAGATTGGTGTACAGGAAAGGATTTGGTTTGGGTTTTACAGAGTCCCCTGTACAGTTTGTCTTGTACTGAGACTTGCATGGGCAGTAGCTGGATGTCCTCAGAGGTATAGATCACTGAGATTTTCAATATCCCCTGCAGAAAAGAGATGGCCGCCAGGTCTAGTATCACCCAGGCTACTCTGGTCAGAATCCTCTCCTTCATCCTGAGAAGTCTGACCCGAGGATTTTAACTCTACATCCGAGTATGTTAGGGACGGTTCGTGAGACCCTTACGTAACACTAGTCTGGGTCTCTACCAAAGAGGGGGGAATCTTCCCTTCCTTCCCCTGTTTGCTACCATAGCCTTGAAGATCTGAAGAGTAGCAAGAATTTCAGACTGTAGTGCTTTGCACTCTTTCATAGCTTGCGCTGTCTCCCTACCTGCTAGTTTGTAAATACATTTAAAGCAGAAGGGTTTCACATGATCCTGTGGGAGTTTATCACCACAGTTCCCACAGCGTTTTGATTCACTTGATGATTTGCCCCTAGTGGTCTCCTGGGCAGGGCATTCGGCCTCTGAAATAAACAAACCCCTGTTACCCATGGGCTATTCCTGGGGGAGAGTAAAAAGGGCCACCCCAGAATCACCTTCCCCCCGTCAGCCAAGTCACTGACCCCATGTGGCGACTTGCATTGCTGGAATCGGTCCGTCCTTGTCCATTCTGCCTTTAAGCAGTCCAGCCATAGGCAAAGATCATTCTATGCAGGCTGTGGGGAGATGCAGGACCATGGACCCCCGCTCCGTTACCGCTATGAAGCACGGGAGACATCGCTCGCCATTTTGGTGCAGCCCGGGGGCCCAGAAGTGACATCCGGTTCGACACTTTCAGACATGCACAGTAGCTACCCTGGTACACCGTAGACCGCATCGTGGTCTGGAGAGGTTCTTCTGTGCTTAGTCCCGTTGAGGAACTACCAGCCAGCCACAGAGACTGCTTCCCTGCAACAGGGGATATCCAAGCGGCTCCTCACCATCCACCACTGTCAGGTAGGAGAGAGTGGGATAGATGGTCTCTGGGGACATGGACACCCTCACTGTGCCCATCACCAGTACACCAGTATTCTCAGGTAGCTTTACTTGTAGCCCAGCACACCTCACTATATATATATATATATATATATATATATATATAGATATAGATTTAGATATAGATATAGAAGGGTGACCCCCTGAAATAAAGCCAGAGCTTATATCTAACCATGCAGCCCCCACTGACTGCCCTTAATCAGAAATCCAGAGGGTGGAGACCTTGGTCCCAGACCTTAGTCTCTTTTGCTAAAAAATAATTAACTGTTCACTGCCATCCTGTGGGAAACACCATCAATAACTGAGGGACAGAGGGAAGGGTGGGGCTTTTTGAACTGTTGATTGTGTTTCCTGTCAGGTGGGACCTGTCATCTCAGGTTTGCCATCCTGGAAGATGACTGGAGAAAGTCTTTGTCAGCTTTTCTGTCCAGATCTGGACCAAAAAGAAAATCCCCTGAAAAAGGAATGCCGCAAAGTTTAATCTTGGAGGCTGTATCCCCTGACCAAGTTTTTAGCCAGACTGCACGCCTGGCTGAATTAAGTGCTGCTGATCTGGCTGCCATTTTAATTGACTCAGCTGATGCATCAACCATATACTTGATCGCCTTTAGTATTAGAGGGAAGGACTCTAGATATTTTCTAGGAGTACCTGCCTCTACATGGCCCATTAGCTTCTCCACCCAGCATTCTAGGTTCCTCGCCACCACTGTGGAGGCCATAGCCTTTGAGAATGGCCGATGTGGAGTCCCATGCTTTTTTTTCAGAAGGGCGTTTGTCCATTGCTTCTTTTAGAACCCCCCCCATGTCGTCAAAGGCGAGATACGTCCAACGTGAAACCTGCGAGAAAGCAGCATCAACTCGGTTTTTTGTTCCAAACCTCAGACTATTTTCAAAAGGAACCTTCCCCCCAAGATATTTGGATATGAACGGTCCCTTTTCCAGATCCTTCCATTCTTTAACCACTTCAGCCCCAGACCATATTGCTGCTCAATGACCGGGCCCTTTTTGCGATTCGGCACTGCGTCGCTTGAACGGACAATTGCACGTGCGTGCGACGTGGCTCCCAAACAAAATTGGGGTATTTTTCCCACAAAAAGATTTCTTTTGGTGGTATTTGATCACCTCTGTGGTTTTTATTTTTTGCGCTATAAACAAAAATAGTGACAATTTTAAAAAATATATATTTTTTACTTTTTGCTGTAATATCCCCAAAAATATATAAAAACAACATTTTTCCTCAGTTTAGGCCGATATGTATATATTTTTCATAAAAAAAAAAAATAATCCCAATAAGCGTTCGATTGGTTTGCGCAAAAGTTAGTGTCTACAAAATAAGGCATAGTTTTATGGCATTTTTTTTTTTTTTTTACTAGTAATGGCAGCGATCAGCGATTTTTATCGGTACTGCGACCTTATGGCGGACACTTGACACATTTTTGGGACCATTGGCATTTTTATAGAGATCAGTGCTATAAAAATGCATTAATTACTATAAAAAAAGTCAGGGAAGGGGTTAACACTAGAGGGCGAGGAAGGGGTTTCGTATGTTCTAACTGAAGGGGGGGTAGACTGACTTGAAATGACTTGAAATGACTAATCGCTGTTCATTAATTGTATGAACAGACAATCAGACATTTTTCCCTTTGACAGGACCGGGAGGCTGTTTGTTTACACACACACTGCTCCGGTTCTCACTCTAACGAGCGATGCCCACTGTGCACATGCGTCGGGACCGGGGGGAGCAGCGCACACGTGCCCCTATTGGCCGATTCGTGAGATGACGTAATATGTGATCTCGCGCAGCCGAGCAAACCTGCCACCGTAAACTGCGGCTGGTCGGCAGTTAATTGTGTTCGATCGTACTCTATGGACTGGGAACACAGTTTAGTATCGTCCAGACCCTGGTACATTTTATCATGGACAAATAACTTTCTTCCTGAATATCCAGGGTGGTGTAAATTGCACTTATCAATTCATCCACATCCTTTAAGGACAGTTTATACCTGGAGGCTCTGCCAGCGTCCTCTTCCTCCTCTTAATCAGAATCCTTATGGGAGGGAAGAGTACTTGCCCCTTTGTCCCCAGAATCCACCCCTACTGGTTTAGAGGTGGAGGCTCTTGGGCTGGATGGTGGTTGCTGGGGTTCAACCTGGGCTGGATTTTGTACCAAAAGGAATTTCACTGAGCCAAGAGTGAACTTGAAAGTTCACGAACTGAGGAAAAAACAGGTCTTTAATTTGTTGGGATGTATCCTCTTCAACCAGGTCTTTAATGCATGATCTTCACATTGCTTTTTGCCATTAATCCCTCAGAGGATTCTTGCAGGAGGGACACTTTCTCTGGCTTGGTGGATTTAACTGCTTAGATTTGCTTAACATTTTTCCTGAAACAAAACAACCAATAAACTCATCTATAGTTCTACCTAGCAACAAAACCTCAGTGCCAAAGACCACCACCAGAGAAACCGAAGGTAAAATGTCCCAGCAGTGTGACAGCAACCACTTTAATTCAAACTGCAGAGCAAGCAAAGAAGAACTTCTGACTCAACTTCCTCCCTATGGGAGCCTGTGTCTGCCAAGACAACCAAATCAAAGCCCATAAGGTTCAGAATCAAAAGGCACCACTGTACCCCTCTTTTTTTTAAAGTGTATTTTGTGCGTGTACTCGAGAGAGGAGCTGGACTGCAGGAGTTGGGAGTAGGCGCAATCTGCCACCTTTCTCCATGCCCCGGGTGGCAATGGCGGGTGTGTGAGGTGGTCCTCCCACACAGCCCGCCCTACCTGCTCCGCTTTGAAGCCCAACGGGGCAGAGGGACTCCCTATAAGGGAGTGAGGATTAGCCCGCTCAACCAGCCCCGTTAGTTCTTCGCCTCTCTTTTAGAGACCGCGTGGTCAAAGTGCGTGTGTGTTAACCTATTTTCGAGTGCGTGTGTAGGTGTGGTGGTTTTTGTGGGAGGGGGGTGGGCGTACTAAGCGCAGGCTTACCTCGCATAGCACACCCACCGGGAGCCGGGGCTGAGACCACCAAACTCAATTCACATGTAGCCGAGACCGGGATCCGAACCCCTAGCTGCAGAGGTGAATGGTTTGTCAGCACAGTGCCAATCGCGTTGAGCCACCGCAGCTCCCATTCACTGTACCCCTCTTACCTGGGTTTGACTGGTGCTTACGGTGCTTCCATTTGCCATTGCTGATCTCGTCTCCATCCTGGTAGAGAAACAGTGGGGTGAAGAATACGCTGAGGTTTTTAAATTTCCCAGTCTCCGCGTCAGCAGAGGCTGGAAACGGAAGCGCCGGTCGGCAGACCCGCCCCCTAGTCCCTGCGTTCCAGGCACTTGGAACCCCAGGAAGCCATGTCGCCGACCTGACATCATCCATTGGCCGGGAAGTGACATGCGGGATGCTCCACTGACCGACAGCGGCACCCACCAGAGCCATAACTCGTGGCATCCGGGCGCATAGTTGCTGCACCTCCTGTGGGACCTTTTCTCTCATGAGCAGGTGAGACCGGGGACTCTGGAACACCCCTCCATGCCAGGTAAAAATGGGGGGCTGGGATGGTCCTTGGAAAAGGAAAACCCTGAGGGAAAAAACATTTGTCCCATCCCAACCATGGAGAGAAATGCAGCTCCCTGGTTCCAGCCTATAGCTTCCACCATGGCAGAGGAAACAATCACTGAAGCCATGGTGGAAGAGGAGGGCTTTGAAGCCTGGGGTGTTTCTCCTGTAAAAGCTGTGCTCTCTCCAAGGTTGTCCTGAAAGGCAATTTGAGAAATAGCAGTATCAATTATTAAAGATTAATCATACAGCTCTAGTTCACATAGGCAATGCAGGAACCAGTGTGATTTATGTGCGGGCAGGCCCCCGATCGGTTTGCAGTACCAACAGTAAAATTGTACAGGAATCGGATTGAATTGGTTTGAACACCCACAAGATCCAATTCCAGTGCGCAAAAAAAAGGGTCCTGCACCCTTTTGATCCGAATGCGATGCCAACGCAAACTATTTCTGTCTGAATATGCATCAGACACTGCAATGCGGTGCAAATCACATGTGATTTGACATTACAATAGCGGGAAGCCAGCCTCAAAATATCCATATCAGCATCCTACTGCCTTCAGCACTTATCGACCATGGATAAAGAGACTTCCGTTCATCCAGTGGTCACACATGGATTGAAATTCAGCTGGCCCCCGCTGAACTGTCCAAATTTCAGTCCATGTATGGCCAGCTTAATGTAGTGACAAGTCTCTGCATACTTGTCATGGTTTAGTTACTTTAAGATTATCCATACATGTTGGTTAAACCAAACCCATCCACTTAGGCAAGGTGGATATAGAAATCCTTCCTAATGTGTTATTGTATTCTGACAGAGGAGCCTCTCTGCTGTCAGAATACACTGATCAGCCCTTATATAAAAAGGAACATTTAACAAGCTGGTTCAACTACAACAAATGCGAACACAGTTAATTTTAAAAATGTATCTTTTATTTTACAACCACAAAGATAACATTGCACACATGCTGTAAAATTATAAATGCACATGAACACATATGTGAAAATGTACATAGGGAGATGTGATGTCAATGAGCCATAAAGCAATATTAAAAGCAGACCAAATATTTGACATCTTGCATTTGACCAATTCCTACAAATGGTGGCTGCATTAATTTGTTTTAGGCTTTATCGGTTTTTAGCTGATCTGGCCAGCAAGTCACTAGCAACACTGTTGTCCAAACAGGTGTCCATTGTTCCCTCATCCAGAAAGGAAATA
>NC_053491.1:346857902-347016652 GCF_905171775.1 Rana temporaria
CTGATTTGGACTTTAACCACCTCCCCTTGCCTCATCTTCCTTACATAAAGGGTTGTTACTTATATATACTTTATTTTCGAAATTCTAATTTGCTTACCTTTTTTGGTCCAATGAACTGTATAATCTGTATGATGGCCAGACAACTAGCATTGTCAAAAGTAAAGATCCGTTGTGGTAGCCTAGGTTCCAAGCACAGGCCTCTTTTGTAAAGTGCTTTTTTTCAGGATCATCGTTTCCTGAAAACTGCGTTGGTCACTTTAAATACTAAATGTGCTTAGCTGTGGCCTTCTTTACAGGAAATAGTTTTTTATATGTGTATGTACCTGCAAGGTCTTCCAGTGTGTATTACATAAGACTGTGACAATGGTGACTGCAGAGAGACAAAGGAAGTAGTGGGCCGAGGTACAAACATACAAAACAGACTAACAAATGGAGACAATGTACTGTGACTCATACTGCAGAGCTTACTCATTATAGAAAGACCCTTTGCTGATTTACAAAACATAGAATGTATGAGGCACTGTGAATTTTACAGTAAAAAAGTGAAAATGAGAGAATTGTGAGGGGTATGGAGCTCGTCCCATTGTCTCTTCAGTGTGGATGGAGCACCGTGTAGCTTTTATTTTATCTCCCAGATGAACTGAAAGCTGAACTCTTGGCAGATATAAAGACACAAATTAGCACAGCTCTGTAATCATTAATACATCATTAAGAATATATTAAATTGTAATACTTGCGCTGTAAGGTGTGGGATAGGGAGTATGTAATGGACAGTAATATTTATGAGTGACTGGTGAAAATATTATTTAGTGAGAACAATATGATAAAACATATAACAGTGAGACCAATACAAGGACAGTCCTTAATGAACAAGTCTGCACTCTAAGAAGGTCCAGATCCAGTGCAGTCCTGCCGTGCATTAATGTGCTCCAAACGGAGATAAATCCTAATCTCCAGCGGTGCAGGTATTGTGTAAAAATAAAAATGCAATCAAAAAATGAAAATACGAAAAGTACACGGAAAACAGTCCTGAAGGAAATATATATGAGACCCTTAGATCCGTAATATAGGTGAAAATAGGATAGTTGAGCCAACACCAAAGTTATATGTAAACACCTTTGGTGAACCCAGCTGCTCACCTCGAGTTGACCACAATATGTCCAGGTCAAACTGGTCTAGATGGTTACAATCCACAAATAACACATGTAAATCTCCATCCGATGTTTAACATGAAAAAACAAAGTAAAAAGACAAAAAGAGGCTGATGGTGAAATACCGTCACAAAAAAGATATTAGCAAATGGGATCTTGGCGAATGGGAATGCACTCACATGTGAGTGAGAGATCTCAGACTCATATCCACGAGTACCGCACTCGTCGGTCCCTCTATCTTTCCTCTGCTTCTTTCCACTAGTTCTCAGGGTTCAGATGCTGGCTGTTTTGATCTCCCCAGGGTTTCTCAGTGTGTGACACTGTCTCAGCTGCTGTGGGCTTATGGTAACTCCTATCCCTCTCTCATTAGCTCAGATGGAGCGCTCAGGTGGCGTTTGCAATGTGAAAAGGGGTGAAAGAAACATACCCATAGTATAGCCCAGTCAGCAATATAAACCGATTTTATTAAAAGCAACAGTTGAAAACTCACATATCAATGCGGGAACTCTGCAACAATCCTTACGAGCGGCGAACTCGTATGTCCGTTCGTCAGATGTTGTGGTGTGTCCTGCCTACCAATCCCGACGCGTATCGTCACGGTCACGTGACTTCATCAGGGGAACTCTTCATTAAGAATATGTTTTTTTTAAATGCAAGCATTGTAAGTACTTCATTTTGACCTGATATCAGCCTCTTGCTGTTCCTGTACAGCGAGGCTGGAGCATGAGAGGAAAAAGCAGTACAAGAAGCCAGTAATTTCAATGCTGACAAAAAGCATGCTGATAGCTGTGCTGTTTCTCTTTTCACTGTCCAGTCACAGTTTGGAGTGGATCCAGGACATTCTGGGCTCAGAGGAAATGTGTTGAATGATGCTGACTATTGGAACATCTAGAGGCAGAAAAAAGTATTACAGTGGAAATCTCTGGATAGAAGGTAAATATTGCAACAAAAGCTAGTTCTGTAATTTTTATCTTTTAACAGACTATTGTTGCCTTGTTTTTTTATTTTTTTAAGTGAGTAAGAAGTGAAACTCCTGTTGGGTTTTTACTTGTATCCTGAGCTTTGTTAGCGAGATTTACCCTCACTTCCTGTTTTGCTGACAATGGTATCATCAGACAGGAGAGGGGTTCCGGTCTAGCATGCTCAACAGTCTGCATCCTTCCCCCATAGCTATCTGACCACCCTGATAAGAAAATAGATGAAAATCGAATAAGGTCTGCTTGACAGTGCTCAACTCTGGAAACACATGCGCGCTGAAGACGAGCAGGGTTATTCAGCACAGCAAAGGGAGAGGTCAGCTCAATCACTACCCAATCGGGGGTCTTGACATAGCAGGGAATAAACCAGGGTAGACAGTGCACGTGTCTTGCTATACAATGAGTAATTTTATTCTCTGTTTTAATGTTATACTTTGCTAAGTAAGAATCTAAAAAAGATTGGACCAGAGAGGGGTGCTGTAGCTCCCCCATAGGAGCACCCATAAATTGGGCTTCAGCCTGGGGTGAAGCATATAGCCGTCACACAGACATGAAGATGAGCTTTTACTGCACAATGCGGCAATGGACCCAAGCGATGTGCTACATGCACAAGCCAAATGATCAGCATGACAGCCAGGAAACTAGCATTTTCAGAAGAAGCAGGTTAGTAATGGCAGCAACCAAGTTCTCCCCACTACAGATCTCCTTTATCCGACTCATGTTAGGTTGGGACAAGAGACGTGCAACTTATGTTCTCAAAATGATTACGTCAAAGGAAATTAAAAAAGTCAGGGTTGTGGACGGAATGCAGTGAATGTGAGCTGTGGGAATAGCCTACGTGAAACTTGAATGTTTATTTAGGGAAGAGGGACCGTGGTGGCATGTCAAACTAGGGATATTATTATATAACGCATAGTAGCCAGAGACTGTTTATACAACAACATCCACAGCAGGATAATTTTATACGTATACAATGTTTAGAATATGCTTAACTGCCATTAAAGTAGAGCTTTAGGAAAAATCATGAATGGCATATATGTAATAGTCGGCCGCTAGCATCTACCCTTCGCTGTCAGGTCCATTTATTGTACAGACCTGACAGTGGGGGGTTTCACACAGAATCTGATGCAGCCACCGGGATTGTGTGTAAAACTGACAAGCAAACTCCTGCCTGTCAGGTGGAAGCATTTGGGCGGCTGTGCTGCCGCCTGATTGCTTCCACACACCCACAGTAACGCCTGTGCTATGGGCTCCACTTGCACATCTGCCAGTCCAGGACCGACATGGCGGATGCCAGCGGGTGGAGGGGAGGGACCAGAGTGGGCACATCTTTGCTCTCCTCCCCTTCTTGTTGGTGACCCGGAAAGCAACATGTATTACGTCACTTTTAGGTTACCCTGTCACTTTCCCCGGCCAGCATAGCCAGGAAGGAATGTATTGTAATTCAATCTGCATTGTAAATCATTCAGTGGAGCCCAGAGGAGACATGCAGGGTCTTTTAGAGAACCTGTCCCCAAACAATCATCACATTTGATGAAAAAAAAAGTTTAACCACCTTTTTTGCTATACGGTACTGCGTCCCTTTAGCTGACAATTGCGAGGTCGTGCGACGATGTACCCAAAAAAAGTATGCTCTTTTTTCCCACAAATAGAGCTTTCTTTTGGTGGTATTTGATCACCTCTGCGGTTTTTATTTTTTGCGCTATTAACAAAAAAGCGTACATTTTGAAAAAAAAAACACAATATTTTGTAGTTTTTGCTATAATAAATATCCCAATTTTAAAAAACAAAAACAAAATTTTCTTCAGTTTAGGCCGATATGTATTCTTCTACATATTTTATGTAAAAAAAAATTGCAATAAGCATATATTGTTTTTGTTTGCACAAAAGTTATAGTGTCTACGAAATAGGGGATAGCTTTATGTAATTTTTGTAATTTTTTTTTCACTAGTAATGGTGCCGAACTGTGATTTTTATCGGGACTGCGATATTGCGGCGGTCAGATCGGACACGTTTGACACTATTTTGGGACCAGCGATCAGAGCTAAAAATAGCCATTGATTACTGTATTAATGTAATTGGCAGGGAAGGGGTTAACACTAGGAGGCAATCAAGGGGTTAACTGTGTTCCCTGGGTGTGTTCTAACTGTGGGGGGGATGGATCTGACTAGGAGGAGAGAGAGAGAGATCGGGATTTGTGTGTTTACACACACAGATCCTGGTTTTTGCTTTGTCACGAGCGATCGCGGGTGCCCAGCGGTCATCGCGCCCGCCAGGCATGCGCATCGGGTCTGGTCTTAAAGGAGCAATTTACAGCTACGGCAATTTGCCCAGCCGAGCCAACCTGCCGCAATATAACTGTGGCGGCTGGTCAGCTAGTGGTTAAGTTGCAAAAAACTAAAGTTGCACCCAAGCACATAAATCCCCCCCCCCCCCAAAAAAAAATGCACGTACAAATGCAAACACACGTGACAGGGGTGACTGCGCAAGAAAACATCCATTGCAATACACATGTTACATATTGGAACGTACGGCGGAGTGAAAGCAATAATTCTAGCACAATACCTCCTCCATAACATTAAACTGATGACCTATAAGAGCTTTTGAAGCATCCCCTTTAGAAAATATAGGGTACTGAAGTTTGTCTCCATTTTACAGGCCCCACTATTTTACTTGGTGCAACCTTGTCATTTATATTTAATGTTTGGGGGTTTTGTGTAATCTTCAGGCCTAAAATGATTTTTAAGAGCCCTTTCACACTGGAAACGCCTATAGCGGAGCGTTAAAATAGCGGTAAAACACCACGATTTTACCGCGTTTTTACAGCGTTTTCAATTCATTTAAATGGAGAGGGGCGTTTTTGGAGCGTTTTTTTCAGTGCTCAAAAGCTGCTCCAAAGATGCTGCTTGCAGGACTTTTCTCAACGCTCCTCCCGCGCAACGCCTCAGTGTGAAAGGGTCCATTGAGATGCATGGGGAGCGTTTTATGAGCGTTTTAATAGCGCTATTTTTACCACGAAAAAGCTGCAAAAACACACCAGTGTGAAAGGGCTCTTAAAGTGGTAGTAAACTGCAAAAAAAAGAAAACAAGACAAAACAAGAAAACAAGACATGACAACAAGATAATAGCATAATGTACTTGTATGCCTCATAAGGGCAGAGGATTTAATAGATGGAAAGAGGAAAATCTTACTGACGGCCCACTTTAATGTGTGCCTCGTAGGAAGGGTAGAGAAGCTCATGCAAAAGAAAATTACATCACACAAAGGGGAGGAAATAAAGAAAATGACATGCAGTGAAAACAATAGCCACAAGGTGGCAGCATCATCAAAACAATTAAAGTGGCTGTATAGGGTGTTTTTTTACTTTTACCTACAGTTAAGCCTATAATAAGGATTACCTGTAGGTAAAAAAAATATCTCCTAAACCTTTACGGTTTAGGAGATATTCCCCTCGCAACTAGCCGCTGAATGCATCGGCGCATGCGCACAGGGGATGTTCGGCTTAAGGCCCGGCAGCCGCCGGACCTTGCCGGACAGAAGTCTCCCACGCGCATGCGCGGGAGTGACGACATCGCGGCTCCAGCCACTCACAGCGCTGGAGCCGCGATATCCGGAAGACGCCAAGGGGAAATGTCATCTCCCTCGGCATGGACTGGCAGCGGTAACGATGCCTCGTTCCAAGGTAAGTATTTCATAATGAGCTAGGATGCTTTTTACTTTACAGGTGCCAGGAAAAAAATATATTTTTTGCCTATACAACCGCTTTAACTACAGCAACAACACAGGGGTGCATTTACTAGAGGCAAATAGACTGTGGAGTAGATTTACTAAAACTGGTGCACATAGAATCTGATGAAGCTGTGTATGGTAGCCAATCAGCTTCTCATTTCAGCTTCTTCTTATATTAAGCTTTAACAATAAAACCTGGAAACGGATTGGTTACTATGCACTGCTGCACCAGATTCTGTGTGCACCTGCTTTAAACAATCTCCCCCACTATGTGTATATATATGGTTTTGGTGGATGGGTCGGGTGATGGGATATTATTGAAATCTGTCCTCAGCCCTCTTTACACCACAACCCCTGTTTACAGCACAGTCCCCCCTTTATATCATTGTCCACAGTCCCCCTTTACATCACAGTTCCCCCTTTAAAGCAGTCTCACAGTGTTCTCAGTTCCCCTTCACATCACAGCACCCCTTTACATTACAGTGCCCCTTTACAATGCAGTCCCCTTTACATTAATGTAATGGGGACTGCTCTGTAAAGGGGGTACTGTAATGAAGATGGGGGCTGTGATGTAAAGAGGACTTCAATGTAAAGAGGGCTCTGTAATGTAAAGCGGGGCTGTGATGTAAAGGGGGCACTGTGATATAAAGAGGACTGCACTGTAAAGGGGCACTGTAACAGTGCCCAACAACTCAGCCCGCCAGCCCGGCCAACAATGTCATCCTATCTGCAGGGCAGGGGGCGGGAGGACCTCTCCATTGCGATCTACAGCTCCTCCCGCCCCCCTGCCCTGCTGATAGGATGACATTGTCGGCCGGGCAGGTGGAGGAGATGGGAGAGGACACACGATCAGGGAGTGGGAGGAGCTCTCCATTGCGATCTACAGCTCCTCCCGCCCCCTGCCCTGCTGATAGGATGACTTTGTCGGCCGGGTAGGCGGAGGAGCCGGGAGATGACACATAGCCATAGCCACACAGCAGGAGGCGAGCAGCGACCACAGTCTGTGATAGATCTGTGCGGACTGCGGTCACTGCCCATCCCCTGCTGCACGACACGGTCAGCAACAGGTCGCAGACCGGCACTGGTCCACAGCCCGGGGCTTGGGGACTCCTGCTTTACAAAGTGAAGCTCTACCACGTTTACTAAGCTCTGTAAAAAGTGCACAGTCTATTTGCCTTTAATAAATCCACTCCATAGTATGCATATTTTTGATAATTCATAAATCTAATCATATTATCTGGTTTTGTGAAGAATTGTTCGGCCAAATCGTTACGTGTGTGTCCACCACAGAGCAGGCCCTCGTTGCATACTTGTTGGCAAATCCTAAAGAAGACTATAGCGTGGAGATTAGTTGTCGAGACTTGAATAATGATGAAGACGAGAATCAGAGGGTCTTTCTTTGTTTCTGAATGATCAGATCCTATGTGTAGTCAGTTTTATTCTTTACTACCAATTAGGGTGACCACATTTCCAAACTACCATTCAGGGACACCCATCCCTTCCCAAAAATCAACTTGTGCTGTAACGAATCACATTACAGTGATTAGACACAAGAGGCGTGATTTATGATTTCTCCAATCACAAGCAGGGGGCAGGGATTGTGCTCCTCCAGGCATTACCGGCCAGGACAAGTACTGTCAGTAAAGCGGTGATGTGGCGGCCTTTTTTGGGGGCATCAAATTGGTCCGGGGGGGGGGGGGGGGGATGTGTCAGTTTCATTCCGGGACACTGTATTGTCCTGGAATGAAGGTGCCCGGGACAGACCTGCAAAATGCGGGACTGTCCCAGGCAATCCAGGACACGCGGTCACCCTACTACCAATGTCTGTTTCTGGCACAGAGTAGCAGGATAGCATTCAGTACTTCCGATCTGTAATAAATGATGTGAACACCTGAATATCCTAAGTGGTCTCTGCTGCGTGCCCCTGGGCTGTGTCTGTCAGTTTATAAATAGTGTGTGACCTTACTTTTCACACAGCACAACCTGTTATTGTCATCCGTTTATTCACAATCTGCCTTTGTAAGTGGCCAATTATAGCTCTACTCGCAGCTTGTGTGAACCCTGGGACCAACGCTGGAGTCTGTGCAGACCGGAGAGACAGGGGGCTCCTAAGTCCATAACAGAAGGGGATATTACCAGGGGCGGACTGACAGCTCATGGGGCCCCCGGGCAAAAGGAGATCATGGGGCCCCCTGTGTCTCTGCCCATGTGTCCCTGCCCACGTTCAAGCTGCATCCACACAAATCCTACCTACATATTGCACTGCCCATATTGCATGCATTCAAAGAATTTCTGGATGCTATGTTCCAAATAAATGTTTATTATAGGAATTAAAGAAAAATAAAATGTACATTAAAGTGCAACAATGGTACATTTTCGAAATTAAGGTTTTCATAAATTAGCACAATATTCCCGCATAGCTTTCCAATCGGCTCTTCATTGGTTAGATTGATAGCAGCGCAGCCATTGGCTCTCACTGCTGTCAATCAAATTAATGTTGTTGCACGCCAGGGGGTGGGGCTGAGTCATACACTTATCGGGTATGGCCGCCAAGTGTATCACACAGGAGTGCGCCTGCAAGGTAACCCACTCGGGAGAGAGCTTCCCAGAGGGGGTTAGCTCTTGCGGGGAGGAACCGTGAGAGCCTCCGTGGGACCCCAGAAGATGACGATCGGGGCCACTTTGTGCAAAACAAACTGCACAGTGGAGGTAAGTATAACATGTTTGTTATTAAAAAAAAAAAAAAAACTGAACCCATACAACCCCTTTAACTATGAATTATGGCCCTAGAATTGCTCTCACTCTGATGTTCTGGTGGATACTATACATGTATCCATTATTGTTTACATACATATAGTCATCCTACATAACCCTTTTTATATAGAGTGTGTGAAGGGATTATGGGTGTGTTTTACATTTTTTTTAAATAATTGTATTTACTTTAAATCATTTTCACTGACTACCAATGTAAAGAACATTCTTCCCACTCATCACCAATGTAAGGAACATTCTTCCCACTCATCACCAATGTAAGGGACATTCTTCCCACTGATCACCAATGTAAGGAACATTCTTCCCACTCATCACCAATGTAAGGAACATTCTTCTCACTGATCACCAATGTAAGGGACATTCTTCTCACTGATCACCAATGTAAGGAACATTCTTCTCACTGATCACCAATGTAAGGGACATTCTTCTCACTGATCACCAATGTAAGGGACATTCTTCCCACTGATCACCAATGTAAGGAACATTCTTCTCACTGATCACCAATGTAAGGGACATTCTTCCCACTGACTCCCAATGTAAGGGACATTCTTCTCACTGATCACCAATGTAAGGGACATTCTTCTCACTGATCACCAATGTAAGGAGCATTCTTCCCACTGATCACCAATGTAAGGGACATTCTTCTCACTGATCACCAATGTAAGGAACATTCTTCTCACTGATCACCAATGTAAGGGACATTCTTCCTACTGATCACCAATGTAAGGAACATTCTTCTCACTGATCACCAATGTAAGGAACATTCTTCTCACTGATCACCAATGTAAGGGACATTCTTCTCACTGATCACCAATGTAAGGGACATTCTTCTCACTGATCACCAATGTAAGGAACATTCTTCTCACTGATCACCAATGTAAGGGACATTCTTCTCACTGATCACCAATGTAAGGGACATTCTTCCCACTGATCACCAATGTAAGGAACATTCTTCTCACTGATCACCAATGTAAGGGACATTCTTCTCACTGATCACCAATGTAAGGAACATTCTTCCCACTCATCACCAATGTAAGGAACATTCTTCTCACTGATCACCAATGTAAGGAGCATTCTTCCCACTGACCACCAATGTAAGGGACATTCTTCTCACTGATCACCAATGTAAGGGACATTCTTCCCACTGATCACCAATGTAAGGAACATTCTTCTCACTGATCACCAATGTAAGGGACATTCTTCTCACTGATCACCAATGTAAGGAACATTCTTCCCACTCATCACCAATGTAAGGGACATTCTTCCCACTGATCACCAATGTAAGGAACATTCTTCTCACTGATCACCAATGTAAGGGACATTCTTCTCACTGATCACCAATGTAAGGAACATTCTTCCCACTGATCACCAATGTAAGGACCATTCTTCCCACTGACCGCCAATGTAAGGAACATTCTTCTCACTGATCACCAATGTAAGGGACATTCTTCCCACTGATCACCAATGTAAGGAACATTCTTCCCACTGACCGCCAATGTAAGGAACATTCTTCTCACTGATCACCAATGTAAGGGACATTCTTCTCACTGATCACCAATGTAAGGGACATTCTTCTCACTGATCACCAATGTAAGGGACATTCTTCCCACTGATCACCAATGTAAGGAACATTCTTCTCACTGATCACCAATGTAAGGAATATATATAGGGAATAACACTCACTTAGGCTGGATTCACACCTACAGTATGCATTTTTAGTGCTTTTTGCATTTTGCAGATTTGCACTACAGAACGTGTTCCATAGGAAACCATGTTAAATGGACTATTGTGCAAATCTACAAAATGCAAAAAGCACAAAAAATGCCATAGATGTGAATCAGGCCTTAGTCCAGGTTCACACTGACAGCGGGAATGAAATTGTGTGAGACAGTTCAGCTAAACTCGCACGATTTCATACCCGCATGTCAGTGTGAATTTGGCGGGTGATTTCAGAGACGTCTGTGCGGATTCCATACACAGATGTCTATGGAAATTGCACCAAGAAGTCGCCAAAGGTTATACAGAAACTACTTTTGGGAATCGGTGCTGCGCCAGAAATGGGGCATCGCACCGATTCGGGTAGTGCTATTACCATGCGATTTGACATGTCAAATCGCATGGTATATTACTTCAATGTAAATCAGGTCTAAGTGCTATTCCCTATATATAACACTGATATCTATACACTGAGTGGCATTCAGTGTACCAGATATCAGTGTGCAGGGGCGGACTGACCATTCGGTCAGTTGGGCACTGCCTGAGGGCCCCGTGGTGGGAGGGCCCGGGCCGGCTCAGTCCGAAACCTGGAGGTGCCCGGAGCAGTGGCAGCTTATCATACACAATAAAAAAAAAAAAACGAGTCTGTACCCCTGAGAAAGCAGTGCCTTGAACCATTAAATCCTGCTAGCTAGGATGATGTGGCTGTTGTATGAGAGGCTCGGGAGGGATGAGCTGGCCAGGATGGATGGCTCATCATGTGCACTAGTGAATAGCACCTGACCTGCTACCTGGTAAATAAGCACAGACACAGCACAGGGAAAGAAGGTAAAGTAACAATCAGCATGGCTCTTATAACACAGATGAGACACAGACAGTGCTTTCATTATGACACTGACCTGCTTCTGCACAGGCAGGTCTGTGTGGATGCCATGCCTGTGGCTGTGCAATTCACTCTGCCTCCGAGTCCAGCAGCTCCTTCACAGACAGTCCTCCGCGGCAGTGACTTACGGCCCCGCCCCCTCAGCTGAATTCCACAGGGGGGAGAGGTGGCCGGAGCGCCTGTCACTGTAAATCCCCGCACGGCTCCATCCATCTCCAGCTCACACCTCACAAGCCTCTCATACAACAGCGCAGCCACATCAACCTAGCTAGAGGGATCCAAGGCACTGCTTTCTCTGGGTTTTTTTCATTGTGTAGATTGTAGAAGCTGACGCTGCTGCAGGCACCTCCATGGGCGGACTGAGCCAGCCCGGGCCCCCCCCACCACGGGCCCTCGGGCAGTGCCCGACGGACCGAATGGTCAGTCCGCCCCTGGATATTACCCATAATAACCAAGTGAATTACTAGTGCAGGTTAGAGGATTAAACAGGACTATTGCTCATATGTTATGATGAAATGTCAAGAGACTAGCTGGGATGGCTGGAGGGTATTAGAACAACCAAAATAACTTAGTGGAGAACTGCTCTGGGCTCCCTACTGTAGTGCTGCCCTTATAAACAAAACCCTAACTTATGTGATCTTATTCTTGATCTAAAACATTGTTCTCAGGGTAGCAAAAGAACTGGACATCAAGAAACATAAAAAAGGGAACAAAGGGGAAGGTGGGGGGAGCCCTAACCCCCACATGCAAACTACTGTAGCATGACATCAGGCAATTATTTCAGTACATTCACTTCAATGAGAAGACAAATGTGACAAACAAGCTTGTGTGCGTTTTTTAACCGCAATATTTTGTGGTTGCCTATGTGTTCTTGCATGCACATATATGTCTGTAAGCAGGTGCTTGTGGGGTGAATGTATTGTATGTTTATTATAGGCGCGCACAGGGGGTGTGCTGGCTGTGCCTGGGCACACCCTAATCACCCCTGGGGCACAGTTTCCCCCTGCTGATATTTCACCAAAGCCCCCCCACTGGGGCTCCTAAAAAAAAATATGTAAATAATAATACAAAAATAAAATAATAAAAATAAAAAAACTGCAGACACCGTCCACTGCCCTACTGTTTTTTACATGTATTTATAAGAGTGTGTGCATGTGTGTGTGTGTATGTATGTATATATATATATATATATATATATATATATATATATATATATATATATATACACACACAGTGGAACCTTGGATTACGAGCCAAATGCGGAACTGCACACCACCAAGGCTTGAAACCTGCTAGAAAACACTCGCAAACCAGGAGTCAGGATTTTGAAAATAAAGCTTGTATTGCGAAACGCTCGTTAACCGCGTTACTCGCAATCCGAGGTTACACTGTATATTTATATATGAATATATATATATATATATATATATATATATATAAAATATATACAGCATATTATACACACACACATGTGTTTGAGCTTTGGGGTGCACACCCTAATTCAATAGGCTGCGCACACCTATGATGTGTATTGTATGTGTATGTGTTTACACATCTCCCTTCCACCTGTGATTTCAGAGGAAGTACCTGTAGGTTGTCTGTAGCCAGGCCGGCTATGGCCGACAATAATATGACAGCGTGTACAATGCATGCTGTCCTGTTTATAGAAGGGAGGCATGTGTCGTGCATAAGCACTGATTTGAGCTGCACTGGAACGCACGCAGCGCCGGGCGATGGCGTCATCGCGCGGTCGCCGTATGCGTTCCAGTGCGGAACGCAATATGGCGACGGAGAGCGCCTATTACAGCAGGCTCCAATGCAAATAAAATTATAAATGATTTATTAATCTTTTTTTTTGTGCTTTTTGTTTTTTGGTTATTTATTATTGACTCTTTTTTTTTTTTACACGGGTATAGGCAGCCCATTAGGATTTTTTTGGATGACTCAGTGGGGCAGATTGAGTGACAGCTGTATGGGGAGAAGTTCCCCGTACCAGTTGTCACATTTTGAAAGAGCGCGGCCGTGCGGGTGTAGAGTGTGGGGCACAGAGTTCTGTAAATGATTGAACTACAAGTACCGAATGCCTTTGCTTGTAGTTCTCAGTGAGCGCCGTGGTAGCTCATTGATTCTTCCTGTCAGTTTTGAAACTGCCTGCCTGTACGACGTATGAATAAACAGCTCACACTGACAGTCTGCTGGAGACCTGCATGGCACCAGTGATATACTTATCATGGGTGCAATGCTTTTTAGTCTCCTACAACAAGAATTGTAAATTCTAATTTTTTTACCTGCAAAAAATTAGCATTTATGATTTTTTTTTGAAAGGTGAACTTATCCTTATCCTGGCAATAAAACCTGGAAGCTGATTAGTTTCTATATAGAGCTGCACCAGATTTTGCATGCTCCCATTTTGATAAATCTTCCCCAGTGTCATTTAGTGGTGCCTTTAGACCCCATATACATTCGCCTGAGATCTTGAACTCCAGAATTTCAGTTCAAGCTTTAAAGTACAATTCCTTGCTGAAATCACTGGCTTAACTGGCTGTTCCTGTTTTCTAACAGGCAGAAAATATTCTCATAAAAAAAAAAATGTAATTCTCTTTTCTGTGCTAATTCTACATGTCAAATATTCACTGAAAAGAACCGCAAAGTCAAGTAGTGATGAAAGAATCTAAAAATGAATTTAGCTTCTGTAGCCAGAATGCCTGCGGCTGCAGAGGGTGTCAATCACCTTCTCTGTGAGGGCAATGAATTTGCACAGAAATATTGGTCTCAATGTAATTGACAGTTCTCATGCATTTTTTGCTTTGTAAAAATGTACAAGTTAAGCTGTTAATGTTGTCCCTTTTATTTAACCACGTGACCCCCAGGCCAGTTCTGACATTTCTCTCATACATGTAAAAATCTGCATATTTTTTTTTTTGCTTTATTTAGTACGGTCCAACAATGACAAATTTATTTTAAGCAGAAACATTAGAGAATACAATAGTGGGTGCTGCAATTCTTTGTGTCACACAATATTTTCTCAGCATTTTTTTTTAATGCAATTTTTGGGGAAAAAATTGACTTTAATTAATTTTAATGAACACAAAAACAATATAATACCTGATTAAATAAATTATCCATAGGTGCCGCTTTAAAAGCCTTTACAGCTTACCAGGTTAGAGTTACACAGGGGGTCTGTGCTAAAATTCTTGGGCCAAATTCTCAAAAGAGATACGCAGACTTAACTCAAGTTTTCTAAATTTACACGGCGCGCAGGGCTGGACTGGGACAAAAATTTGGCCCTGGACTTCATCCAGACTGGCCCACTTTGACAGGTCTCTCCCATGGCGGCCGAACAACTACTGCACCCCCCCAGCCACCCAAGCCCCCTCTCCCCCTTCACTAGAAATTCTACTTTATTACAGTAGAACGGCTGGTACTGGTACTCTTATAGGCAGTACCAGTGGGGGAAGCTAGACATTATTTCACCCGGGGGAAAGAATCAGTTCGGTGCCCCCCCCTAATGGGAAAAGATTAGGCAGAAGTGAGAAAATCCCAGGCCATAGCTGTTGAGTCAGCTGTCTGTCCCCTCCCCCATGCTCCTCTGTCGTCCCCCCTGCTCCTCTGGTCCTCCTCCTTCTTCTTTGTTCCCACCAGGTGAGTGCTGTAGGGAGGGAGAGGAGGTGAGCTCTGTGGGGAAGGAGAGACAGAGGAGCAGAGGGGGGCGGCGGTCCGCTGTCACTGAAGCCGGCCCACTGAGCCATCGGCCCACCGGGAAACTCCCTGTAGTCCCAATGGCCAGTCCATCCCTGACGGCGCGTATCTTTGCGCACGATCTTCAAAACGAGTTAAGCCCAGATTTCCGTATTTTCAGCCGTACCTAAATTAGTTACACCTGCGCATCCCCGGGCGCAAATTACGCTAGTCTCGCCGCTGTTTTTGATAGGCAAAGATGCAAATGAGGGAGTTAGGGCGATTCTCAAAATTAAGTGTGTGCGGCGTATTTTCCGCCCTGTGCGCACCTGTTAGTTTCCCTGACTAAATTTCCACATTATAAAACCAGCCCTAATTTTACACATGCCGTGGAAGGGTTTGCTGTAGGTAGTGACTAGAGCTATAGTTGAGAGAAGGATCTGTCTTTAAAAATGCCAGGGGCATCTATGATTCTGACGGCACTTGCCGCCTTACAGGCACAAAGGAGGAGGAGGGCACAGAGGAGGAGGATGAGGGCACAGGCGAGAGTTTATCGGCCACGGCGTGATCTTTTCCAAATGCCAGTTTATGAGGTGTATGGCAACTACAGGTTTGATAGGGAAGCCATCCTGGAGATCACCCAACTACTTCAGGAGGATCTTATCACCCCAACCATACGCTCCCATGCCCTGACACCTCTACATAAAGTGATGGCAACCCTCCATTTTTTATCCAGTGGCTCATTCCAGCGTGCATCTGGAGGTCTGGCTGGGATGGTGCAGTCGACAATGAGCCGATGTGTCCATCAGGTGGTCCCTGCCATACTGCGGGCGCATGACCAATCAATTTGTGAAGCCCACCCAGGAGGAGCAGCGTCTGCAAGCCATGACTGACTTCTACAGCATTGCTGGCTTCCCAAGGACCATCGGGGCGATAGACTGCACCCATGTGGCACTACAGCCCCCCCATGAAACTGAACACCTGTTCAGAAACAGGAAAGGCTGGCATTCGATCAACGTCCAGATGATTGTAGATGCCCATGGCCTCATCTGGCACGTTTGTGCCAAGTTTCCAGGGTCGTGCCACGACAGCTTCATTCTACGGCAGACCAAGATCTCCCAAGACTTGGAGCAGAATGTGTATGGAGACAGCTGGCTGATTGGTGAGTGACATTGGTGTCAGGTATGCCCCCCCCATGATGCAGACATCACAAGGGGCACATGCATGACTAATATCCTCCTGTCTTTTCCCTTACAGGTGACTCTGGATATGCGTTGGGACCCCACCTGATGACCCCCTTTAGGAACCCCCAAACACCCGGAGAACGGAAATTCAACGAGGTGCACATCCAGACCCGGGCAATAGTAGAGCGGACATTTGGCCTTCTCAAGTCCAGATTCAGATGCCTTGACAAGACTGGGGGTACACTCTTGTATTTCCCAGACTTTGTCTGTCAAATTATTGGGGCATGTTGCATCCTCCATAATTTTGCTCTGAGAAGGGGCCTGCATGTTGAGTTATGTCCTGACCTAACCCCCCACCCAGGCAATCCCCCCCCCCAAACCCCTCTACCCGGTCTGCTGAGGGCCAGGCAATAAGGAGACAACTGGCTGAAGGCATCTTTGCCCAGTAAATGGACCCTAATTATCTTTATTTTTTTGCTTTGCCAAGAATAAATCACATAGATTATGTGACCTTTAAACATTTTCTTTGCACATAAAATGCACATTACTTATATGTCAATGAGAATGTCTTTTTTGGTACAAAACGCACATTAATTATCTCACAATGAGAATGCATGAATGCACGTCACTGTGGTCCCTAGCACAGACACATCACATGCACATTGAATTGGATTAGATCCAAGTACCCCCCCCCCTTTGGTACTTGGGAGCAGTAACGCCCCGCAACGGCTCCAATTATGTCACTGTGCATTCATACACCATTCAGGAACCTAGGATGACTTCTCCCTGGTCCTGGGGATCCCTACTCCACCAAAACTGAGGGTGACACCCTTATGTTTTCAGGAATGCCACCCCCCCACATTCACACATCATTCACACACATAAACCAAATCATAAGTACAGTATAAAAAAAAAAAAAAAAAAAATCAAAAGTACCCCTGCAACTTAATGATGTTGCCGAGTGCTCCTTCTGGGCTGCCCACGGGCACGGCCACGGGGACGGCCACGGCCGACTGGGGGATCTTCACGGGGGGGTCTGTGCAGGGGAGGGAGTATTTTCATGGGGGGGGTCTGTGCAGGGGAGGGAGTATTTTCATGGGGGGGGTCTGTGCAGGGGAAGAAGGAGCCTCCCCTGGTGTCTGTCCTCCTGCTGGCCTTCCCTCCAAGGCCACGGCTATCCTTGTCAGACAGGAAGTAATGTCAGCCGTATTAGCCTGGCCAGCCCGGGTATTGGCCTGCACAGCCCGGGTATTGGCCTGCACAGCCTGGGTGAGGGCAGTCACCTCCTGGGCCACGCCTGTTGTTGCGTTTTTCAGGTCCCACAAACACGTGATGACCCCCACTGAGTTGGTGGCCACGTCACCCAGTGACTCCCTCATTGCACCCAGGCTGTGCTCCACCTTGCTCATCGATTTTTTGATTTCAGCCAGACTGCGGGTCTGCCGGGCATTGTCCCTCAACAGACTGACCGGCAGACGCACAAACCCCCCCCTGGTTTCCGGGGTCGGCCTCCTACTTGCCCCTGAGGCTTGTGGCCTTGGAGGAGGGGTTGGAGTGACCCATGGGTGCTGCTGCATGTTGGAGGAGAGTTGGGAGGGGCCACCCATGATGGTGGCCTGACTGCTGTGCGCCTCTGGGGTTCCCTCAGGGGATGACTCAAAGGTCATATCTTGGCCCATCATGATTTGCTGGCCAATCTCAATATTGTCATCTTCCTCCCCCTCATCCTCCTCCCACTCAACATCCAAATTAGGGGAGTTGTGGGCACTCCCCTCCCATGGCGAATCCTGCCCTTCTTGGGACTCTGCATCAGCCTGTCTTGGGGGTGGTGCAGCAGCCTGCCCTGATGGGCCAGCAACCTCCTGCCCTGATGGGGCTGCCACCTCCTGCCCTGATGGGGCTGCCACCTCCTGACCTGATGGGGCTGCCACCTCCTGGGCTGATGGGGCTGCCACCTCCTGGGCTGATGACCCAGCAACCTCCTGGGCTGATGGGGCTGCCACCTCCTGGCCATCTGGGGAGGACACAAAACAATCACAGGTTGGTTGGTGGATCCACACACTTGGCACATCTTCCCTTCCCCCACCCACACATGCTAATCACCAGATAGAAAGTAAAAAAAATTACCTGTCCTCATAAGAGGATCAGAGTCAAAGCCAGGCAGGCCCACCACCTGCTGTGGGTGGAAACACTGGGCCACTGCCCATTCCTCCTCACTCATCCTGACTGGGCAGGGTCCCCCTCCTCCAGTGCCCCTGGTATGGGCATGCAGCGTTGCCAGCTTGTTCCGGGACACGCTCCTCAAATCATTGATTTTTTTTTAACTCCAGCGATGGTCCTGGTCTCCCCCCCCCCCCCCCCCCCATTGATCCGATCGGTGATATTTTTAAGGATCTCCTTCCTCCTGGCCGGGGTGGTGTTGTGGCTCTCAGGGCCATGGAGAAATCGCCCATATTTAATGACGCCCTGAGCAAGTATATACTTCTCTGCCACTGTAAAATTTAGCTTCCTGCGCTTGGGGGCCATGACAGACAACACCCAGCAACAGGGAACTCACCCAAAAAACAATCAACAATACACACACACAACAAAGAAAAGAAAAACAAGCAAAAAAAAATACAAAACAGACAGCTACTATAAATTCAAAAACAAACAGGCAAAAAAGGGAAACAAAAAACAATCACACACCAAAAAAGAAACACTTATCAAAAACAAACAGGCAAAAAAGGGAAACAAAAAACAATCACACACCATAAAAGAAACACTTATCAAAAACAAACAGGCAAACAATCAAAACAAAGAACAAATTATCAAAAACAAACACCAACTATACCCTCCAACTCCTCAAAATCTTTTCTCACAAACAATTCTTACCAACTAACACTGACAAACGTTTAAAGCAGAAGCAACTTGCTTTAGGAAGGGAACACAGGGAAATACTTTTGCAATAGAAGTGTGTTTGACTGGGGCTATTTAGACACAGGGCGATCCTCAAACTAAGTACGCTTGGCCTTTTACCTATCTCACTGATTGCGATGAGCAAAGTTCTGCACATGCGCAGTGAGGTCCAGATTTGTGCGCGCATGCGCAGTACGGCCGGCCCTTCATTTGCATGGGGTCACGGCTCATTACAATGAAGCACGCCCACTTCATTCCCACTTGCCATAACCACGCCTTACGCATTGGAACTTAGGTTAAGGATGGCGCAATTTTGTGCGCAAATGCGCTGTGGATACGGCACTTACGACACCAACTTAGGGCGCCGTAACTTAAATGACATAAGTTAGATAATACTAAATTTGCACAGCTTTTTGAGAATTTGGCCCATTGCTCTCACTCTGACCTACATGCACGTTCACATTTGCACGTGAGCACAGGGGTACAGGAGTGCTTTGAACTTTTTTAGCATTATTTTATTATTATATATTTTTTTAACGGTATTGTTCTTTACACTGTACCTTTCCACATCCCTTGTGATAGCATTAGCTGTGACTAGTTCTCTTTAGCCACCTGTTAACTGATCAAGAGACTTCATAAACACTCTGATCACTTTTACTTTGAAGAAAATCATCCGCAGAAAGAACGGTACCAGGATCATGGCTGTTGCTCCAGCCATGATCCTAGTATAACCACTCCAACCCGAGGCCATATATATATATATATATATATATATATATATATATATATATATATATATATATGTACCGTATTTATCGGGGTATTGCGCGCTCCGGCGTATAGCGCGCACCCCTAATGTTGACCCTAAATTCCTGTAAAAAAACATTTTATTACATTTTACTACTTACAGTTTTGGTGTCTTACCCGGCGTCCATCGGCGGCCTCATCCGGTCCGGCGTTCGTCTCTGGCCTCGGTGGTGTCCTCCCGGCTTCTCCCACGCTGTCTCCGTGTCGAATCCCCACTTCCCGCGCACAGTTTGAACGCCTCCGCCGACATATACCGAGCGCAGTCCACTCAGGTATATTTGGCCACGCTCGGCTTCTCACGCATAAACGTCACAGAGTGTGACTACGAGCAAAGCCGAGCCTGACCGAATGTACCCGAGTGTACTGCGCTCGGTATATGTCGGCGCAGGCATTCAAACTAAGCGCGGGAAGCGGGTATCGGCGTATATCGCGCACCCACGATTTTCCCCTTATTTTAAGGGGAAAAAAGTGCGCGTTATACGCCGATAAATTTGGTATATATATATATATATATTTCCTGTCGCATCATGGCAGCATACACTTTTGGGTTGTGGCTCCGCCCCCACGACCTGATAGGACCGTTTAATTATTAAGCCCAGAGAGGGCCCCCGCCCAGGTATTCTCTTTTTTTTCCTCACCTGACAAGGACAATATGAAGAACCCCTTACCGCTTTCGCCCCAGCCAGGTTCTAGCCTCTCCTGGGTGGAAGTCCTCTCCTGTACAGCCTCTAAATGAGCTCTATGGAAGGAACCTTACTCTGATGGTCTCAGGGGTATGATGCCAGCATTACACAAACTTTAAATAGGTTTATCCTGCAGCGACCTCCAGCTCTTCTGAGCACCTCTTTTCAGTATTACACGTACTGAGCCTTGTAGTCCTCCAGCAAATCCTCAGGGATATGTGCCTGCTCTTCACAGACGTTAATCAGGTCTCTATAGCGGCCTCCAGCTCTCCGGTGTAATTTTTTCACAAAAACTGGCTTTCTGCACCCTGTAGTCCCACGGCAGGCTCTGTGCATGACGCTGAGCGTCCAGTCACTTCCGCGCATGCGCAGACAGGCGGAACGTCTCCTACAGGTTCACAATAGTGATTCCTCTGGTTTTTCCAATTTCCAAGATGGCGCCGGCTTGCTCACGACGCTATGGCGCATGCGCGGTCATGACGTCATCACCGAGCGACGGCGGCGCCAATTAAAAAAACCCAAAGCTTCTTTGCTGTTTCTTCTTGAACACTGTACCTGTCACCAGCGTTTTTCAGTGGGATAGATTGCACTGCTGTTCTTCCTTCAGGTAAACTCCTCGGGTCTCTTCCCTTTCTTGGTTTCACCTTACTTGCTGCTTGCATGCTCATTTCCTACTATCTGTTGTAGTGGGGACCCTATCACTCCTCATGGAGGTCGCTGCCCCGGTATACCATCACCAGC
Source organism: Rana temporaria (assembly GCF_905171775.1). Taxonomy (NCBI): domain Eukaryota; kingdom Metazoa; phylum Chordata; class Amphibia; order Anura; family Ranidae; genus Rana; species Rana temporaria. Next base: position 346,879,123 of record NC_053491.1, read on the forward strand.
CTAATAGGTAAGAGGGGGGAAGATTGGTAAGTAGTGAAGATCAAAAAAGAGAGCCTGTCACTAATGCTGTCTAAATTAGACAGCCCTATCAGATCGCCCAGATCATCAGATTCAAGACGAAAAGAGCCATCTAGAAAAAGCCGCTCAAGCCATTGACAAAGTCGCTCAAGTCGCAGGAGTAGCCATTCAAAATCCTATTCACAGCACAGCCACTCCTACTACAAGAGGTCTCCTTCACGCAGACGATCTCCTTCCTCTCAGCATCCCCGCCCATCAGGGAATTCATGCTGGGTCTGGGGTGCCATAGCACTTCCGGACAAGCTGGCTTGTCGCACGTGCTTAGACAAAGCGACCAGAGAAAGAGAGCCGAGCAGAGAACTCGCTAGAAACACATCCCTGCAAATTGCAGAGTCTGAAACAAGCAGGTCCGCACAAGGCACTTCACCTGCGACTCCCTCCACATCTAAAGAGTCAGACCCTTTATCTGACAATGAGGACTTAGAGGTCTCCACTGGTTTTGACTTTGCACTAATGGAACCCTTCATTAAGTCAGTGAAGGAAGCTATTGAATGGGAGGAGGAAAAAGAAATTCCACAAATAGCGAGTAAATATTTTCCGGACCTGAAAAGAGAGCCAAAAAGTTTCCCATTTATCGATGAGCTGGAAGACCTAATCAAGGATGAATGGCAGAAACCTGAGAAAAAAAAAAACAGTCTCAGCAATAGACTTGCCAAACTGTACCCGCTGAAGGAGTCTAGTGTCAACCCACTAGTAACACCGCCAGTGGTAGATTCTTCCTTGATGCGCCTCGCCAGGCATGTAACACTTCCAATAGAAGATGCGGTTACATTTAAGGATGTACTAGACAGAAAGATCGATCTAGATCCTAAGAGAGCCTACCTATCTGCATGCGGTGCCTACAGGCCAGCAATAACGCTAGCAGCAGTGGGGAGAGCCATTTCAAGCTGGTCCTACAATGCCGAGAATTAGGCTCAAGTTATAATTTCTTTCACCTTTTGATGACCTTTTGAAAATCCATGTCCAATGGCCCACCACCACTTCTTCTTGGACCTATAAAAATAGGGCTTGTCTGCTTGCCTGGAGTTGAAGCTGAAGTCGAGGCAAGCAACCCAATAGTGGGAATACACACAATGGTGGGAGCAGACAGAATCTGGAGGAGAAGATAACAACATGTATGCCCATGCAGTGATTAAAACATCTGTAAAGAATAACGAGTGATAGGAATACAAAGTAAGATTTATGTGGTAGCAAACTTACATGGCCTAAAACAATGCCTTACCTGAGGGCCTCATATGGCTCGAAAAGCATCTTTTAGAGGTGTTAACCACTATAAATGTCTGTAGGTCTAATCGGGAAAAGGAAAGAATGGGATGGAAAGGGGGAGATTATTGAAGACTGCTGAGAAACAGTTAGGAAAACTCCGGGGGCCACAGGCAGATTAAAGCTGGCCACAGGCAGATCAAAATTCTGCTTCTTCAGCATGGGTCGGCCGAATATCAATTTGTGTGTGGCAGTCCCTGCTCAACAGAGGTCAATCGTTTGATCGACTTCTGTCGATGGAGAATGTTGGAAAATCTTCCTTGATCAGCAGCTGCAGCCAGTGTCAGAATCAGCGGCGGCTAGTGCTCTATTTTTTTGGGGGGGGGGGGGGGGGTGGCAAACAAACCACCCGACCTCCTTCGTATGTTCGGTCGATTGGTCAAATGGTTAAACCCCCACCCTCCCTTTTGACCATCCGTCCATCTGCATCTCCTCCTCGGCGCCTCCCCCCTGCTCCCAAACAATACAATCGCTTCTCCTCTTGGCCAATTGGGTTTTAAGACTTCCTGAATGGCCGGGAAGCGAAGCAGGAAGACAATAGCGAATATTAATTCGCTATTGTCACACAACTAGATGGGCTCTGGGCGCAGTGCTGCCGGAAGCCCACCCTTTTTTGAAGTAAATTAGAGCCCCAGGCTCTATTAAAAAAAAACAAAAAACATTGAAATCCATGCGTCCGGCGCCTTGCATGTAGATTAGGGGCCGGGTGCATGGATTGCGCCCCTAATGGAGCAGCCTCCACTGGTCAGAATACAATATCCTTGTAGGGACATTCCACCTCATCTGTGTGTGTAACACTGGACAATGCTCCTGAATTGCAGAACTTTATTTGTCCACAAGATGGCGTTGCCAACTAGTTTTGCTTAACTGTGACTGGAATACAATTGCCACGGGCAAACTAGGAGATGTAGTCTTAAAGAAAGTTCCTGTCTACAGCTGTCCTGGGGCCACAACTACAAGGCCCATAAGCACCTGGGAGCAAGACTCAGGGCCCTTATAAAAGTAAAAGCCTGGGGTGGAGCAGTTGGGGGAAGTGGGCCAACCGGATAGAAGTGAGAGAGCCATGGTGTGTCAAGCTTTGATGTGCCGAGCCGAACTGTGCCAAGCCGGGTAGTGCCAGAGAGTTGGATGTGGGGATCTGCTATTTAGAATCACCGTACAGGTCACCATTGCATCTGCTGCCATCTGCTGTGCTGCTGCTTAAGGGGTTCCCCTACCACACAAACCACTTGTTGCCTTTGGAAGATTACACCAGAGGAGTTTAGCGAGAGGGTCTTCGACCTGTTAACCCCTTCTTCAGTCTAGACTTGACAGATAGCCACATCTCCATTGCCCCTTTTTTGCTACAAGAGTTCTATCACACTCACTGCTAGATCCATCAGTAAGCAACAGTCCTCAATACAAAACCTATAACCATTCCTATGCCAGAATGCTGACTCTGCTTTCCATCTGCTCCTCCTTGTTGCATATCTTTATCTGTTTACCCACCTAACTTCCCTTTGAACTTGCCTCACCTCTTTATTAACACTGAGGGCTCTTTATTAACACTGAGCCTAACGTCACGCCAGACTGCTGTTTGATGCCCCCCCAAGTCTTTATCTGTTTTGAGCGGCACTGTTTAAAGGGCCCCAATGTTGCCGATGGAAGCTCACCATAAAGACTGTCCAAGTCACTACACTCCTGCGTGCTGAACTAGTTTGCTGTTATTGAGTTTAGGTTTCAAAGCCTAAGCCTAGCCTATTTGTTTAAGAGCTCTCAAGTGACTAAGCCTGCTATCTCTCTTTATAACCATCCTTGACCACTTGAGGCGTAATCTCTAATATGGAGAGCTACTGTATACGGCCCGGAAACTACATTATATGCTGGGCTTAATTTCCTAGGACCCTCTGTTAGATGCATTGTATCTGCTTATTTTGTGTTTATGTGCATTGATATTGATGTACCAAACTGCTTTGTTAGCTTTGTACTTTTTATCTGCCAATATAGTCTGTTTATCTTCTTAAAGGGCAATGTGTGCTATTTTTGTACATCTGCTGGGAGTTCCCAGCTAAGGTATTCAGGTGGTGTCAGTAAAGGTAAAGGCTTGGCTAGAGAACCCAAAGTTACCAGTGGCACCTACAGGGGTAGCGCTATATGTGGATGAAGGAAACAGTTTTTTTTTTATTCAGCCCACTGACTGAATGAAAAAAAAAACACCAACCGTCTGTAGACAGCTTTTTCGGGAGGAGATCAGGGGATGGAGATGAGGGAGAGGGGCGGAGATCAACAGGAGAGTGGGCTCGAGAGGGGATGCAAAGGAGTATATCCCTCTTGGACTTGGGACCAGAACGAGTATGCTCTAGGTCAGGGGTCTTCAAACTATGGCCCTCCAGTTGTTCAGGAACTACAATTCCCATCATGCCTAGTCATATCTGTGAATGTCAGAGTTTTACAATGCCTCATGGGAGGTGTAGTTCTGCAACAGCTGGAGGTCCGCAGTTTGAAGATCCCTGCTCTAGGTAGTTCAGGCTTTGAGTTCAAAGAGGGGAAGGCATAAGTAAGCCATAAAACTGCAAAAAGGAAGAAACGGCTGCACTCCAATCCATTCAAGGGACACACAACAGGGAAAACGACAATTAAGGCATCAAGGCATACATGTTTCACACAGTATCATGTGCTTAATGATTAAGCACATGATACTGCGTGAAACATGTCTGCCCTGATTGTAATTTAATCTGTTGTGTGTCCCTTGGGTAGATTAATAAAGGGCTCATATTCATCATCTTGGAGTGCAGCCGTTTCTTCCTTTTTGCAGTTTTGTACGGCTGGCGAGCCATGGCTAGCACCCTTGAGACGAGTCCTTAAATTTGCTTCATTCGTTCATTTATCTGGATTCACTCACCTGAACGGTGTTCCTTCTTTTTTCCCCATAAGTAAGCCATAGTTGCATTGAAGCTGCCTGTCCATAGCTCAGCATCCACTTATCATTTTAACATGCTATTATTAACATAGGTAACTTCTGTTGATGTATTTTTCCATATGTGTAGTGTGATTAGTTTCATCTGGAGTTCCCGTTTACTGATTCATACCATGAAACATACTGAAAATAAAACCCAAATCATCTTGAGGATTACAAACATGATTCTCCTAGTAATGTTACCTCATATAATATCACCCACCGTTCACAACAGTCTGCCGTGAAGTAAAGTAGTGTCTCCTATTAATAATTACTAGCTTGTAAAAAGGACATTTCTGGGGAATAATTTATTGTTCTCCTCTAATTACTGTTATGAGACCTATATAAGGTGTTTACCATCATACAAGAGAGTCTGACAGGAAAACATGCCCTCTTTGTATGGCAGTAATGTAGTGTAGAATGTATTCATTAATGCTCCCAGGGCTCATACGTTTCCCTCTCTTTCTCAGGAAAATTGCCTGTCCTCACACACTATAATGGTGGTTGGGAGTATCGTCATTCTTGATTATTACCTGTGGGATGCATTATCTTAGGTAATAATTGGAATTTTACCAGAAACATTAGATCCACAGAAATGAAGTGATTCCTGGAACGTTAGTAATCCTTTATAAAGATAAACAAATTAATCTGACTGAAGTTGAGATATGGCTTGCATTGGTTTGATGAGCTGGAGAACGAAAACTGCTCTGGGATTGTACACCCCATTAAAGTGGTTGTAAACCCTCTGAGACAACTTTATCCCTTAATAATGTAGATAACACAGGCAGCTGATTGCTGCTCACTGCATTAGTTTTCATGGAAATCGTCCTACAAATGAAAAGTGACGTCATTCGCGATTGCGCAGTAGGTAGTTTCATTAACGGCACATAAAGAGTGCCGTTTCTATCTTCCCTGCATGCAGGGACATTTGTATATACAAGCTTCCCCTCAGAACGGCATAGAGGAGAACTCTTGCGATGCTGCTCTGATCATCTCCTTGGCTTGGTTACGGCGCTACGGCGCATGCGCGAGATTTCCAAAGGCAAACAGAGTAAGGGCAGAAGTGACGTCCAGAATAGATTCAGAAAACAGTAGAAGCAATGGAAATGGAGACATTGGAATGACGCTAAATAAGATATTTACAGACCTCGTTTTAGGTAGATTTTAATTTATTATCCTTTGTAATGAGCTATTGTATTTGAAAATGTAAAAAATAAGAAAAATCATCTGTGGTTTACTTCCTCTTTAACACTCTGCAATCCATAAAAACATAGCCAAATATTAAAGGAAACACACAACAAAGGATGTAGGAAAACTTTAGGCTGTGACCCATTTAAATACATTTCAGTCATGAAATACATTTTTACTTTTATTACCAAACAGAACCACTTTCAACCACTGTCCACTCACAAAGTTCGCCACATTACCAAATAAAGATTACCTGTGACATTCTTATGCTCCTGTACCCTTTCAATGGCAATTACTGTACGTGCATATATTGATGTTACATTTAATACTGTATTCATTGCATTATAAAAACAAAAACATATTGAAGCAGAAAGATTGACCGCGAGAAGGAAGAACCATATAAAAGATCCAAAGGAAGGATGTAGATAATCCAGAGCTGAGTCTAGGTGATAGTCCTGAAGTAAATGCTGACACCACCCAATGACAGAGGTAAATATAAAGGTGAAAGGTTACACTTATTGGCTAGCTGACTGAAGATCTGCACAGTAAAAGCCACATCCCACTCGTGAGTCTGTACAGCAAATGAGGTAAATTTTCCCAGGAACATCAGACAACTTGTTTACTGTAAACACAAATTAGAAAGAACCAACACAGCAGCCCTAGAGAGGCAGGTACTTACAGCCACCATAGCCCTTTATTAAGAATATAATTGAATTAAATCAAACAGTGATAGTGGTGACAATCCCATGGGACTACTTTTCTAGTTTTTCTTAATGTCCCCAACATTCAGTTGGTTTTGATGATTGCATCTTGCTTTCTGCAGGAACTAGGAGCTCTACGAGAAATTCAGAGATTTGCCCTGCAGTACTTTTTTTCTGCCTCTAGACATCCTTAGTCTGATGACCAGCATCAATCATTCAATTTCCTCTGAGCCCAGGTCACCCTGGAACTGCTCTAGTCTGTGAATGGACAGTGAACAGAGAAGCAGCACAGTGATGAGCTCACTCTCTGTCACTATGTTTTCTCACCCTATCAGCATACTTCTTTTCAGCACATTAACCTATTGGCTCTTTGTACTGCTTCTTTCTCTCACATTCAAGCTCTGCTATACAGAGAATTCAAGAGGCTAATAGCAGTTCAGAATCAGGGTGTAATAGTTATTACATACTGTAGCTGCATTTTTTTAATTTTTAACCTGCCTAGAGTTCAGCTTTAAGGTGTATCCAAAGCATTTTTTTAGTTTTGTAGTAAGGGGTTAGTGATAGTGACATAAACATTTGTGGTTATAGTGACATGAGTGATTAGACCTTTGTGATGATAGTGTGGTGAGGTGTTACACATTTGTAGTTATAGTGTGGTGAGAGGTTAAATCTTTGTAGTAATAGTGTGGTGAATGGTTAGATCGTTGTAATGATAGTGTGTTGAGTATTTAGACTTTTGTGGTGGTAGTGTGGTGAGGGGTTAAGCCTTTTGATGATAGTGTGTTGGGGGATGGAACATTGTGGTGATAGTGTGGTGAGGAGCTAGACCTTTGTGGTTATAGTGTGGGGAGGGGTTGGACCATTGTAGTGATGGTGTGGTGAGAGGTTAGACCTTTGTGGTGATAGTGTGGCGAGACGTTAGACTTTTGTAGTTATAGTGTAGTGGCGGGTTAGACCTTTGTGGTGATAGTGTGGTGGGGGCTAGACCAGGCAAGGGCAAACTCGGCCCTCCAGCTGTTTTGAAACTACAAGACCCTGACAATCACAGGCATGACTCCTAGAGGCAGAGGCATGATGGGATTTGCAGTTTCACCACAGCTTGAGGGCCGAGATTGCCCACCCCTGGGCTAGACCTTTGTGGTGATAGTGTGGGGAGGGGTTAGATCATTGTAGTACTGGTGTGGTGAGATGGTAGACCTTTGTAGTGATAGTGTGGCAAGATGTTAGACCTTTGTAGTGATAGTGTAGTAATGGGTTAGACCTTTATAGTAATAATGGGGTGAGAGGTTAGACCTTTGTGAGGTTAGTGTGGTTAGGCTTTAGACCTTTGTGGTGATAGTGTGTTGAGGGGTTAGGCCTTTGTGGTGATAGTGTGATGAGAAGTTAGACCTTTGTGGGGGTAGTGTGGTGAGGGATTAGACCTTTGTGGTGATAGTATGGTGAGGGGTTAAGCCTTTATGGTCATAGTGTGGTGAGGGGGTGGTCCTTTGTGGTGACAGTTTATTGAGGGGTTAGATCTTCGTAGTGATAATGTGGTGATGGATTAAGTCCCGTGCCTATGATCAGACAATCGTACAAAAAATACCGCTTTCAATTGTACGATAATCTGATTGTGGTCATCCGACAAAGACGAACATTTTTCCTATATGATACCAGATCGTACGATTTTCTTTTAATCAGTACAGTTTTTGTCTGAAAATACAATACATTACATCACTTCCAAATTTTTCTTTTGTGGTACGAGAATTTACATACTTTAGGCCTTTGTAATGATAGTGTGATAAAAGGTTAGATCATTGTGGTGATAGTTTGGTGAGAGGGTAAACCTTTGTGGTGATAGTGTGGTGAGGGGTTAGATCTTTGTGGGGTTAGTGTGATGAAGGGTAAAGTCCAGTGGAACACAGATAGGAAAGGTTTTACATTTTCCGTATTCTGTCTACAATTAAAAAAAAAAAAGTTGTGGCTTTAGATGTACTGTAGGGCAGTGGCGTAACTAGAGACTTCAGGGCCCCGGTGCAAGATATCATGAAGGCCCCCCCCCCCCCCCCGAAAAAGCCGGATTTTGATACTTCATTTTTCTACACTGTACAACAAAGTAAAGGGGGGGGGGTGGCTGCAGCGGCAGTGATAGTGCTATACTCTCCCACCACCACCTGTGCCTTTTACTGATCCCATCCCTCCACCACTGATCTCATCCCTATCGCCCCCATCACCTCTGTTGTAGAAGAGTAATAGGGGGATAGGGATGGGATCAGTGATGGGGGGATGGGATCAGTAGGAGGCACGGGTGGTGGGAGAGGATGGCACCACCACTGCCAACCCCCCTCAAGTACCACCGCTGCCACCCCCCTCAAGTACAGTTTACCCGTTGGTTGATAGAGGTTACTATACGTCATTACCGCTCACTGATTGGTTGCAAGGGGTTACTGCACATTATTACAGCTCACTGATTGGTTGCTATAGGTTACTGCTTATCATTATCACTCACTGATTTGTTGCTAGAGGTTACTGCAAATGTATACTGCTCACTGAATGGTTGCTATGGGTTACTGCTTATCATTATCACTCACTGATTTGTTGCGAGAGGTTACAGCACATCATTACCGCTCACTGGATGACAGGGCAGTATTGTGGTGTGTGATGCAAATGTTGGGTTAAAGTTGGTTGGATGACAGGATGCAGTTTGGGGTGATGTGGCAGCATTGGGGTGAGAGGCTGAGATCATATCTCCCCTATAATGATAGGGAGTAGGGTGATAGGATACTAGAGGTGGGGTACAGGAGGGATGAGGATGATAATGACAGGAGGCAGGGTGGTAGGATGCCAGATAAGGGGTACAGGGGGATGATGATGACGGGTGGAGTGGTAGGAGGCCAGAGGTGGGGTAGAGAGGAATGATAGGGATGTTGATGACAATGGGCGGAGTGGATGTCAGCAAAGGGGGATGATGATGACGACAGCGGGTGGGGTGGTAGGAAGCTGTCAGTGGGGTACAGGGAGATGATAATGATGGGGGTAGGGTGGTTGGATGATAGAGGTGGGCTACAGGGGGATGTTGATGACAGGAGGCAGGGTGGTAGGATGTCAGAGGTGGGAGGTATAGGGATGATGATGATAGTGGGTAAGGTGGTAGAAAGCTGGCAGAGGAGTACAGGGGGATGAAGATTACAGGGGGTGGGATGGTAAGAAACTGGCAATGGGGTACAGATGGGATGATGATGGTGGGGGTGGGGCGGTAGGAAGCTGGTAGTGGGGGATGAAGATGACAGGGTGGGGTAGTAGGACGCTGGCAGAGCGGTGCAGGGGGGATGAAGATGACAGGGAGCGGGTGGAAGGAGCTGGCGGTGCAGGGGGGATGACAGGGGGCGGGTGGAAGGAGTTGGCGGTGCAGGGGGGATGAAGATGACAGGGGGTGGGTGGAAGGAGCTGGCGGTGCAGGGGGGATGAAGATGACAGGAAGCGGGTGGAAGGAGCTGGCGGTGCAGGGGGGATGACAGGGGGCGGGTGGAAGGAGCTGGCGGTGCAGGGGGGGATGAAGATGGCAGGAGGCGGGTTGAAGGAGCTGGCGGTTCAGGGGGGATGAAGATGACAGGGGGCGGGTGGAAGGAGCTGGCGGTGCAGGGGGGATGACAGGGGGCGGGTGGAAGGAGCTGGCGGTGCAGGGGGGATGAAGATGATAGGAAGCGGGTGGAAGGAGCTGGCGGTGCAGGGGGGATGAAGATGACAAGGGGCGGGTGGAAGGAGCTGGCGGTGCAGGGGGGATGAAGATGACAGGAAGCGGGTGGAAGGAGCAGGCGGTGCAGGGGGGATGAAGATGACAGGGGGCGGGTGAAAGGAGCTGGCGGTGCAGGGGGGATGAAGATGACAGGAAGCGGGTGGAAGGAGCTGGCGGTGCAGGGGGGATGAAAATGACAGGGGGCGGATGGAAGGAGCTGACAGTGGGAAGTATGATGACAGGAAGTAGGGTGGTGGTGTGCCAGGAACAAAGGATGATGAGGAGAAGGATTATGGCAGGGGGTCAGCAAGTGACATCATATGCCGGAGGATGGCATAATACCAGGGCTGTGTGTGTGGGTTGCTCGGGAGGTGGCATTACTACACTACAGGATGCTGTCAGTGTCGGGCAGGACCACGAGACAGTACCTGTAGGCTGTGGCAGACTGGCTCCTCGATGACTGTCAGGCGCCAGCTCTGCAACCGTCCGTCCATCGGAGGAGAGAGCAGAGAAGGCACGACCGCTGCAGCCATTACACACTCTCTGCACATGGCAGGAGACTTGCAGAGCGCGGCAGAAGGGGGGGGGGGGCCAGGGGAGGGGAGTAAGCGCAGCCGTCCACTGAGACCTTCGGACAGTGAAAGTGGTCAGTCAGTTCCGCCCCTGGCCAGGAAAAACTAGTTGCGGCCACCGCAGCGCAGGCTTTGGTCCCGCGTTAGAGATGGCCCTGGGGACACCAATCGGGGGGACATTCCTAATTAGAGAGCCGCCTCAGAGGTGACGGGCCCCCCGGACTGACAGGGCCCCCCGGACTGACAGGGCCCAGTCGCAACCGCGACTGGTGCGACCATGAAAATTCCGCCACTGCTGTAGGGATTTGTGGTAGGTTTTTTTATTTGAGGGTTTTGTTTTCTTGAAGAGGGGCTGACATGCTAGTTACATTTTTAAGTTTACGATTATGGGCTTATATATAGTCTGACATAGAATTCACTGCAGGTGCATCTTCTGGGTTCACGTGTTTTGATTGACAGTGATTGATTCCACACCAGTGAATGTTCAGTAAAAAGTCACATTTACTGATTTATAAATATGCCTAGGCTTAGATTTCAGGATCGGGATACCAAGCTGCATTTCTTAAAGTGGAATTAAACTAAAAAATAACAAAAAACTCTGACAGGTAGGATTTTTATGGACGAAGAGAACCTATTAGTCACTTCTGTCATAAACCCTTCTCCCTACCTATCAGCATTTATGTACACTGAGCCACATGCACTGGTCTGAGTACATTTAAGGCACTGCTCTGTGCCGTGAATCTACACTGATTCGTTAAGTATAACAACGTTTATTCAATAACATGTCATATTGGTTAAAAAGCTAATTTTTAAAACTTATTTACAAAGAAGGCAGCCACATAGATGTCTGTCTTGGGCTTGAGATCCAGCTATTTTCCAATGTGTTTCTCAGGCTGTCCCGCTTCATCAGGGCCTTAGATCCCCTAAAAAAAAATACTGCAATTATACAAGAAGATATGTGAGACAATTATAAATTTCTGACATTGTATTATTAAATATTTAACAATTACTTGCTTAACTCAGCAACCAGTACATACATGTATTGTATCCCCCATGGATTTGAAAAGAGAAGGGATAGATCAGTGATTTCATACTATATTCACTAACTAGATATGGATATTCAAATTGGTCATATTGACCCACACTCCATCAACTTGATATAATTACCTGTATGAAGATTAAATGGAGCGCCGATAGCAATTAGTCTGCCAGGCTTGTGTGGAACAAGACCAAATCCTCCAACGTTAGCCCTTTACCCAAGAGGGTTATCAAATATGGAAGTCTATATATTGAAATAACAAATTCCAGTAAGCTTGAAGTGTAAGTACAATGAGGAGTGCATTAAAATGTAGGTGACGTGAATTACCATGCAGAGAAGCAATGAAGAAAAAAGGGAAGGGGGAGGGATAGAGGGGGGAAGGAAAGCAAGAATGGGGATGGGGGGAAAGGGAGGGTAGGTGAAAAACAGGAAAGGGGGGGGTGAGGAGAGGAGAAGCATGGGACAAAAGGCAAAGGTAGCGAAATGAGGAGCAGGGGAGAGGAATGAGGATGAGAAGAGGGGGAGGAATAAAGCTAAGTCGAGGGGGGGGGGGATGCACCGGTTTAAGATCAAATTGTTATTTCACCTCAGCTTATGCAGGGATTTAATAGAACTACACTACATGTATGTAGTCCAAAACAAGGGAAGAAGCCCAAAGGTGGCCAGGTTAGCACAGGAAAGGGGAGATATTTCGTCATAGAGGTGGTCAGTAGCAGAATAGAGAAGAGAAGGGTTAAAGTGGCAAAAGTTTCTATAAGTAATTGTGTGCCACTTGGAGCGATAGGTGGTTGAAGACAAGGATACAGTGAAACTGATGAGGCTGTGATCAGACTTTGGGGGCGACTCAGGTCGACTTGCATTGACTTCAATACAGAAGTCATTTTGCAAGACGCCTCTGAAGTCGTCTTGAGATCGCCTTGCCGAGTCGCCCCCAAAGTCGTGCCACCCCTGTGTGAACCGGGTCTCAGAGTGAGTGAAAGAGTGTGTCCATTGTGTTAGGTCAAAAGAGGAGGTTAAGTTGAGAAGTTGATCTGTAGCCAGGCTGTTAACATTAACAGGGATGTTAAAGTCACCAAGAATGATAGTGGGTATTTCTGAGGAGTGATAGGGTAGCCAGGCAGAGAAGTAATCAAAAATGTATGATACTGGTTGTCATGTTACATGATATTGTTTTATTATAATGTACTGTCTCTTTAATGTTCATCTTAAGTTTGTCTCTTGTGCCACTCCGTAGTTTGCATGCTGCTGAGTTTTCTCCTCCCCCTCTTCTCTGTATCAGTCATTTTATGCTGTACTTTCAATGTGACCTGTTGCATCTTCTATACCTGCATGGAAAAATCATGGGATAGCAAGCAGGAACATTAAACTGAATAAATATTTAATAATAAATACCAGAATAAATAAATAAATATATAATTAAATACATAAATAAATACCAAGGGGGGCGTGGCCAAGCCGACAGAGAAGATGGACGTGTAGCTCCACAGCTCCTGTCACCTCAGACAAACACATTGGCTTGATCGACAGGAACCGCAACTTTTCGGAGCAAAGGACACCTCACCCACCTGGGACACCCTCCCTGCTTGTGCCCACGGAAAACCGGACCAAAGGGACGCAGCCCGAGACCGCCGCGGACATATTTCCCGGACCGGGGGAGACGCCCTGGGAAAGACCGCGGCTCCGGCCTAGTCGTGGAGCGGCGGCCATATTGGTCTCGGGGACGGCGCTCGGCGGCCACAACGGAGCTCCTTCTCTCCTCACCGCCCCACTACCTTCCGGTCCGGAGACCGAGTGGCCTGGGGACACTGGAACTGCCCACCGCTCCCTGAATTAGCTGCCTGAGGGGACGTGAAACCAGCCTGGACATTGGGTTGGCGGCCATCTTGGGCCTCCCAGCAGCGGCCACCGACGGAGATATCGGCTCCCCCTCACCCCAAAACACCTCACCACCTTCTGGACTGGGGATTAAACGGCCTTATAACGCCACGGAGGTACAACACAGCGGGCATTACTCTACCTGAGGGGTTGTGAAAGGGGTTTGAACTGATTGTCGGCGGCCATCTTGGTCCTCTCTGTGAGGGCTCCAAGCGGTCATTTAGGCTCCCCCTGTGCTCCTTAACACCCCATCTCCTCACATAGTGGATATCAATAGACCTAGAGACAGTACTGAAGAACATTACAGCCAGTAATTAGCGGCCCCGGTGGTAACAATTCCAGTTTATGCCCTGTATCGGTAGGTACTGGTCCGCTCAGAAGTTGCCCCTGGCCCCTATTCTTGCTCACTTAGATCCTTTAACCTTGCAGGGAGATCTAGACGGCAAGGAGACGCTACAGTTATATGCCGCTCCTGGTTTGAACTGTGAAAAAAAAAAAAAAAAAAAAAAAACAATCCGCAAGGTATACCCAGAGCCTAAGCCTGACTACCACTTTGGCCCACCCAAAGATAATATAAATTGTATCTGGCGAACTTGGCAGACTCATATACATTTTAGCAACACTCCCTCCCATAATCTACTGTAAGTAGAGACGACGGTATACAGTTTACAGATTGCCCAATAAGTTATCTGTCGGGTGTTGGATAGCATGGTGACGTCATCTCGCTCCGCCTCAGCCTCTCGCTCCCGGTCCCCCAGAGAAAATACCAGAGGGTCAGGGCCTAACAACATGGACCAACCTCGTGCCCCCCGCGGAAACTCGGCACCCACCCGCAGGAGCTCTTCTCAGAGTACATCCCAGGTACCCTCACAAAACGCCGCAGACATTGTGCTAACGGCTCCGGAACCGGAGATACCCCCTCAACTGACAAGGGGAATGGCAGATACGGGGAGTGCTGTATTACCACAGCTTAGCATATTAGATTTAAGAGCAGTGGCCGCAGACATCAAGGACACTCTTGCTGCAGCAATAGCTGAACTACGCATAGATCTGCGCTCCCTTGCTGATAGGGTGTCTTCTACTGAACAGATAACAGAGGAACATGAAGTAACCCTCCAAAAATCTACCAGAAAGATAGATGACCATACCCTCCAACTGAGGGAAGTTAACCGGCAGCTGGAAGACCTAGACAACAGAGGCCGATGCCGAAATCTTCGTGTGAGGGGAGTGCCTGAGATAATTGAAGGCGACCAGATCCAAAAGGAGGTCACTATCCTATTCAACTCCATTTTGGGTAAACCCCCTCAAACCTTTATTGATTTCGAGAGAATACACCGGGCCCTGCGCCCAAGGGGTAGAGATACGGATCCCCCTAGGGACATAATATGCTGTTTGACAAATTTCAAATTAAAAGAAGAAATTCTGAACCGGGCCAGGGGACAGAGATTGCATTGCGGTGAAGCTCAGGTCCAGTTGTACCAAGATCTTTCAGGGATTACCCTGCAACACAGGCGTGATCTTAAACCATTGTTGGAAGCCTTGCGGTCAAGAGACATTAGGTACAAGTGGAAATTTCCCTTTTGTTTGTCAGCTACCAACCAAGGCCGCAATGCATCTTTAAGAGTACCAGAAGACCTGCCTAAATTTTGTGAAACTCTTGGTCTGCCACCGATCTCAGTGCCCGACTGGTATGCACCCTACCGCAGGTCCGTCGGGAGAAGAGGGAAGCCACCTGAGACGCCCATGGAAACTCAGGCTACCAGGTTCCGCAGGATGAGGTCACCCTCCAACTCGAGAATTCCGCAAAATTCCCCCGGAGCAAGAAGAGAGCAAGAGTACATCACCCCACCGGAGGCCAGAAGGGCCAGAAGAGACCATAATGAGTGAGCGGGTTGACACAGATACT
Source organism: Rana temporaria (assembly GCF_905171775.1). Classification (NCBI taxonomy): domain Eukaryota; kingdom Metazoa; phylum Chordata; class Amphibia; order Anura; family Ranidae; genus Rana; species Rana temporaria. The sequence continues at coordinate 346,894,395 of NC_053491.1, forward strand.
CATATCTAACAGACCTCATACGTTTTATTGATCCCGGTTTGAGGGGTTATGTTTTCCCATTTTTCTGAGTTCATATTAGGCGCCCGCATCCCCAGGCCAGGAAGCTGTATGGTCTCCACAACGGTCCCACCGCTGAAGGATGTGTTTCCATTTCCGGGTAACACCGCATCACTCAACTCTTGAGGGACACAGAGTCTGATGGCCATGGTAACTGACCCCGAGTACTGGGTTGGTCTAAAAACTTTTAGCTGATCACTATACTTAGATGCCTCGACACCCAGGAGTAATTATGGTGGTAGGTGGGGGATCTTGCTGGGCGGTTTGGTATCACACCTATGCTAATGTTAAGCTCTCCAGATAGGTGGTTGCCAAACATTATAGTCTAAAACTTAGATATTGGGGATAATGTTAGTACTAAGAGTGAACAGATAGTAATTGTCTAATAGTTGAAAAGTTTTTTTCTATTTAACCTGTCTTGTTATACAGTATAAGTATAGATTCTTGAAGTGACAGTAATGGGAGATCCATACTGAGAGTCCTTTTACTATCTACCTTTATCTAGTCCTCAAGATCCACATTTGGATAAATGGCGTTTTTGACATAAGAGGCGTCTTAATCAGGCACCCTGTCTTCTCTCAGTCTGAATCTACTCTGGGGTGTCACGGCTAAATCAGTCACATTTCATTTCCTCACTAAGAAACTTAGATATAGTGGTATAGATTTAACTTGATTTATAGCGTTTTGTTTTCCTGTGTTGGTTCTGGCCAACCCCACAACAGTGGTGTACTGGTACTTCTAGGGCTCTGTTAGAGCCCTGGGGGTCTGGTGCCCACTGTACCTTTCCGATTGTCCTCTGTAAATAGAAAGTGAGCGAAGTATAATTTTTTTCATACAATTTTCATCTTTTCATTTTTTCTTTTTTCACCATGGACACAATTTTGTGTTCTCTTTTCCTCCCCCCCCCCTTTTTTGAGGTATGTTTACCCTTGAGGGTGTGGGGTAGCACGTATTGCGATTTCTCACAATATCACATTTCCCGACTGAGTTGGGACTTATTAAATATAATTTTTGTAAATTTATTTAAATATACCAACTTAATCTATAAAAATATTTAAAAATTGGTATAGCATATTGTTTGGCTTATTATCACTTAATTGATCTAAAACCAATCAGCATATTAAAAATTAAAAATTTACATTTCACTTTTATCACTTGAAGTGTTTTTTTGATCTTGTTTTTGTACAGGAATGTGTCTTCCCATCACATTTTTTAGTACTTAGGACAATACCTTTTAATAACCTTTGTCTTGTATAGACATGGAGGCCTGTATTCTTCCTAGGTTTAAACTCCACTAGGTTTAATTTAACAAGTGATTTTTAGTTTGCCCACAAGATGGCCACGGTGAGCACCGAGTTGAATTATTCTGTGCCGGATATGAACTTTGTGCTTCCCTGATTTGTCTGTGTGCTAATTTCAATTAGTCTCCACGGAGGTTTTACAATATTTAAAACTTGTTTCCCCTTTTTTTTGCCCTTTTTTGCGGCGAGTGGGAAGTTCACTCTGCGGCAATGGGGTACTAACATCAAAGAAGACTGACATTCTCTGCTCCAAGCCGCGCACGTCAAGCGCGGTGGTATGGGCAAATTTACCCTCAACAAAAATGGCGGAGTCTGTTCCCATGGATCGCCGTTTACATTGAGTGGCTGCTATATGAAGGTGTCTCACTGCTGCTAGCCCTACCCCCATTGAAAACGTCCATTAGTGACGAAACGCGTCTGGGAGGCTGCGTCAGTGACGTCACCACGCCAAGGAGGAGGGCTCCTCAAGCCGGCCGGCTTTACTTTTACTGTCACACGCTGTTTTTACTCGTACTGATGTAAGTACATTACTTTTAAATAAATATTCTTATCCTGCGGTATTACGCTATTGTGCCCCTTCTTTATCTTTGATATATGTGTCTGGATCGCTTGATTGCTATTGTCCTGTGCGGGGGGTAACGAGAGTGAACCGCAACTCCTTTCCAACCCAATGCTGAGGCTTGGATCTCGCTGCTTAAACACAAGTGTTTCCACCCTGAGTATCCAGAGGATTGAAAGGCCGTGGCTGGGCTATAGCCAAATGCAATAAAGGCTTGCCGTTTGGTAAGCAGCTTATTCTTACGGTGGAGGATTTGCACTAAAAGCATGCATGTCACCTGGGTGTTCGTGGTTTGACCAAATTTAAGAACTTAGGGGGTTATCCTCAAAAGAGATACTCCGACTTAACTGCTGTTCAGTCTGTGTGTAACTTTGGAAACGATCCTCAAAAGGCTTTTTCCAAAGTTAGACAGAAGATCCGGCATGTGTAATTGAATTACACTGCCGAATCTTAGGATGCAGTACCGCATCCGCCGCTGGGGGCATTTCGAGTCGAAATGCCGTTGCTAGTATGCAAATTAGCACTTAAGGCGATCCACAAAGCTTTCTAGCTTCCTTTTTGCGCCGTAAGTGTTATTTTGCAAGTGTAAAATTAGGGCTCGTTCTACAAAGTGTAAAGTTAGTCACACCTTGTAAAGGCCCATTCCAGCGACGGCATTTGGTATGCTTTCCCGAGGGAGAACTCCACGTCAATTTGTAAAAACAAAACCGGCATGGGTTCCCCCCCAGGAGCATACCAGGCCCTTAGGTCTGGTATGGGTTGTAAGGGGACCCCCCCTACGCCGAAAAATCGACGTAGGGGGTCCCCCTACAATCCATACCAGACCCGTATCCAAAGCACGCTACCCGGCCAGTCAGGAATGGGAGTGGGGACGAGCGAGCGTCCCCCCCCTCCTGAGCCGTGCCAGGCCGCATGCCCTCAACATGGGGGGGTTGGGTGCTCTGGGGCAGGGGGGCGCACTGCGGGCCCCCCCACCCCAGAGCACCCTGTCCCCATGTTGATGAGGACAGGACCTCTTCCCGACAACCCTTGCCATTGGTTGTCGGGGTCTGCGGGCGGAGGCTTATCGGAATCTGGGAGTCCCCTTTAATAAGGGGGCCCCCAGATACCGGCCCCCCACCCTAAGTGAATGGATATGGGGTACATCGTACCCCTATCCATTCACCTGGAGGCAAAAAGTAAAAGTTAATAAACACACAACACAAGGCTTTTTAAAATATTTTATTATTCTGCTCCGGACGCCCCCCCTGTCTTCGTTATTAGCTCAATTACCAGGGGGGGCTTCTTCTTCCGCTCTCCGGGGGTCTTCTCCGCTCTCCGGGGGGGGGCTTCTCCGGACTCCGGGGGGGGCTTCTCCGGACTCCGGGGGGCTTCTTCCATCTTCTCCCCTCTTCCGCTCTTGACTCGGCGAACCCCGGTTCTTCTGCAGCTCTCCGGTGCCTTCTTCTTCAGCGCTGGCTGCCTGCTATGTTTGTGTGTTAGCTCGATTTCAAACAGGCAGCCGGCGCGGTCTTCTGTGACGCCAGGGTCTTCTGGTCTTCCGATGTTGCCTCGTCGCCTGTTGTCGCTGTAATGATGGAAGCGCGCCTTGCATCCCATTTATATAGGCATCACCGTCCCATCATGCTCCGGCAGGTACCCACGTGGTGAGTGCACGTGGGTAGGCACCCACCACGTGGGTACCTACCGGAGCATGATGGGACGGTGATGCCTATATAAATGTGATGCAAGGCGCGCTTCCATCATTACAGCGACAACAGGCGACGAGGCAACATCGGAAGACCAGAAGACCCTGGCGTCACAGAAGACCGCGCCGGCTGCCTGTTTGAAATCGAGCTAACACAAAAACATAGCAGGCAGCCAGCGCTGAAGAAGAAGGCACCGGAGAGCTGCAGAAGAACCGGGGTTCGCCGAGTCAAGAGCGGAAGAGGGGAGAAGATGGAAGAAGCCCCCCGGAGTCCGGAGAAGCCCCCCCCCGGAGAGCGGAAGAAGAAACCCCCCCCGGAGAGCGGAGAAGACCCCCGGAGAGCGGAAGAAGAAGCCCCCCCTGGTAATTGAGCTAATAACGAAGACAGGGGGGGCGTCCGGAGCAGAATAATAAAATATTTTAAAAAGCCTTGTGTTGTGTGTTTATTTACTTTTTGCCTCCAGGTGAATGGATAGGGGTACGATGTACCCCATATCCATTCACTTAGGGTGGGGGGCCGGTATCTGGGGGCCCCCTTATTAAAGGGGACTCCCAGATTCCGATAAGCCTCCGCCCGCAGACCCCGACAACCAATGGCAAGGGTTGTCGGGAAGAGGTCCTGTCCTCATCAACATGGGGACAGGGTGCTCTGGGGTGGGGGGGCCCGCAGTGCGCCCCCCTGCCCCAGAGCACCCAACCCCCCCATGTTGAGGGCATGCGGCCTGGCACGGCTCAGGAGGGGGGGGGACGCTCGCTCGTCCCCACTCCCATTCCTGACTGGCCGGGTAGCGTGCTTTGGATACGGGTCTGGTATGGATTGTAGGGGGACCCCCTACGTCGATTTTTCGGCGTAGGGGGGGTCCCCTTACAACCCATACCAGACCTAAGGGCCTGGTATGCTCCTGGGGGGGGAACCCATGCCGGTTTTTTCTTTGAAAATTGGCATGGAGTTCTCCCTCAGGAATGCATGCCGCTGTCATTTTTTTTATCCCCCGACGCAACTTTAAGCCGTCGCGATCCTCAAACCTCGGCGTAACGTAACTTCGCGCATGCGCAGTACGGCCGGCGCGGGAGCGCGCCTCATTTAAATGGGACTCGCCCCATTTGAATAGGAACGCCTTGCGCCGGCGGAATTTTAGTTACACAGCCTGAAATTTCTAGATAAGTGCTTTGTGGATCAGGCACTTAGGTAGAAACTTTAAGGCAGTGTAACTTAAATTGGATTTTTTAAGTTACGTCAGGTTTTTGTGGATCTGGCCCTTAGTGTCATTCATCAAGCAAACCAAAGGCTCTATCCGTTATTATTGTCTTCAAGGAGATTATACCAATTTTCATTCATTGATTGACATTTATTTTGTATTTAGATTGGCGCGGCTATTTATATTATATACTTCATCACTTAATCGGTATTTAGTTATATCAAGCTTTGTTGCCTTGCGCCAACAGCGTTGTGCTTTGCCCCGTAAACCAACTCGGAGGTTTGTAATCTTTTTATAGCGACCTTTTTCCGAGCATACACCTCTTTCTTTCCGTATCGGGTAAAGCTCCCAACAGATATGACACAGGCAACATCCCCCTTACCCACCTCTCAGAGGAGGGGACCTTTAAACCACATTAAATTATACTCCTTAAATATCAGGGGACTGAATATCCCTGAGAAGCGTTCACGCTTACTTTTCGCGCTACACAAAGAAAAAGTACACATAGCCCTCATTCAAGATACACATTTCCGTGCGGACGGAATCCCCAAATTGACTGACAAGAATTTCCCAGTAGTATTCCACGCCCCGAATATCGAGGCGAAATCTAAAGGAGTCTCTGTTTTAATTTCGAAACATTGTCCTTTTCAAGTCACGGATGTCCAGAGGGACCCACAGGGACGATATATATTTCTACGTGGTACCATACACAATGTAGTGTACACGATAGCTAATATATATGCTCCTAACACAAAACAAGTTTCCTTTTTTAGTTCAACCCTCTACCAATTAACATCATTCCAAAAGGGCTCCCTTGTTTTAGGCGGAGATTTTAATGTTCCTCTACAACCAGACCTTGACACATCCAATGGTTCTACCTGTTTGAAATTTAGCGCTTTAAAAGCGATAAAGTCCGCCCTCTCCACTTTGACCTTACATGATACTTGGAGAACCCTTCATCCAAATGTGAAAGATTTCACCTACTTTTCACCACTTCACAAAAAGTACTCTCGAATAGACCACTTCTTTCTTACACAAAAGGACCTTACCTCCCTAGCTGACGCCACGATCGACCCAATGCTATTGTCAGACCATCACCCGATCACGATTCGGCTCTCGATCCCCACTAGTTGTCCTAGATCGTCCATTTGGAGACTAGACGACTCCATTTTTCTGGACAATATTAATACCACTGAAATCTCCACAGTCCTGTCGAATTATTTTTCTGAAAACATAACTGAAGACTAGTGTTGAGCAGAATATGCCATATTCGATTTCGCGATATATCTCGAATATATATTCGAATATTCGAGATATATTCGCTAAATTCGAATATTCGTGATATTTTATCGAAATTAAATGATTGCGATTTTTCGCTATTGCGAATGCGAAAATAATTGCGATTTTTTGATAACTGCGGTAGGAGCACTCTGATTGGCTCAGAATATTCGTGATATTTTATCGAAATATCGCAACATGCGAATGCGATATTTATTGCGCAATTTCGAGAAATGCTGGAGGAGCGCTCTGATTGGCTCAGAATATTCGTGATATTTTATCGAAATATCGCAACATGCGAATGCGATATTTATTGCGCAATTTCGACAAATGCTGTAGGAGCACTCTGATTGGCTCAGAATATTCGTGATATTTTACAATACAAAATAATTGCGAATATTCGGCAAATGCGGAAGGAGCACTCTGATTGGCTCAGAATATTCTTGATATTTTACAATACAAAATAATTGCGAATATTCGGCAAATGCAGAAGGAGCACTCTGATTGGCTCAGAATATTCTTGATATTTTACAATACAAAATAATTGCGAATATTCGGCAAATGCGGAAGGAGCACTCTGATTGGCTCAGAATATTCTTGATATTTTACAATAGAAAATAAAAAGTGTTTTGCATTGGTGGTGATTCTTTACTCTATCCATCTGTCACAGCCGTTTGTCAATCAAACACCTTGAAGATTGAACACGTTCATGCTGCATGCTTTGGACTTTTTTTCACTTCACATATCAAAGACATTTTTATGAAAGATTATTTTTCTATTATTGGGACTATATTTCTTTATATATTTGTTTCACTGTGTATTTCACAAGTTATTTGCGCTTGCTTATTTTATAATTTGCCCACATGTCTTGTCACTAGACATATTTTTTATTCTTGTAGAGCGACTCCATTTTCTGTCTTGTATTAATTTATGTTGTATAACATTTTTGAGTTGCTGCTGTATTCTCCCCTTTTTTAAGGTATGCGCAATTTTTTCCTTCTTACAAAAAATAATAATATCAAACATACAAATATTCATAACATACACATACACAAAGCCCCCCCCCTTTTGCATCAGAGACAATCAGAGTTCTCCTACCACAGTTATCGAAAATTCGCAATCATTTTCGCATTCGCAATAGCGAAAAATCGCAATTTTTTTTTTCAATTTGGCAACATAAAAGGATCGCCTCAGCTTAGCTACTCGGCCCAGGGTCTCTAATCATACCAGCAATGCTTTTAGACGTCGATAGGATGTGATCTGTTTTAAAAATCAAATTGAATAAATGCGAATATTCGGAATTGCGAATATTCACCGCGAAATTCGAAATATAGCGCGATTTCTCGAATATGCTATATTCGAGTCGAATATTCGCAATGCGAATATTCGTGAGCAACACTACTGAAGACACCTCTGCACCATTAGTCTGGGCTGCCCATAAGTGTGTGGTTAGGGGACATTTTATTTCAATAATGGCCAAACGAGCCAAGTTGCGGAAAGCACGCATTCTAGAGTTGTCAGATAAAGTTAAGGCCCTGGAACAAACACATAAACAAACGTTAGCTACCCAAACACATGAGGATTTACTGAAAGCCCGTGAAGAACTCCTAGGGGAAATCAAGAAAGGGCTTGCCCGCAAACACACACTCACCAGTAAGCTTTTCTATGAATATGGGAATAAGTCAGGTAAACTTTTGGCAACGGCCTTGCAAAAAAAAAAGGCATCCCACACCATCAATAATGTTACTGCCACGTCTGGGGAGTCTATTGTTACCAACAATGGAATCGCAGACCAATTTGTAAAATACCTTTCGGGGCTATACAATCTGCAAAAACCATGTCAACCAGATACTGCCCCTGACAGGAAGACCTTAATAGAGGAATTCTTGTCAGAATTCTGCCCATCGTATTCTACCCCTGAAGACATTGCAGACCTGGGCTCCCCAATCACCACGGAGGAAGCTAATTTAGCATTAAGTCAACTTAAACCGGGGAAAAGTCCTGGTCCTGACGGCTTGCCAGTTAGCTACTACAAAACCTTTTCTGACACTTTAATCCCCAACTTCCTCTCAACCTTTAACACTCTTCCGGATTCTCCTTCACGCACTAAAGATTTTTTAGAGGCCCACATATCACTGATTCCCAAACCCGGCAAAGACGCCACGCTTGTTTCCAACTATAGGCCAATATCGTTACTAAATGTAGACGTTAAATTGTATGCCAAAATAATCTCCAACCGTATTCTCCCATTGCTCCCCAAACTTATCACAACCGATCAAGTTGGGTTTGTCCCTGGCAGGGAAGCAAGGGACAATACCATTAAAGCCCTCAACATACATCATTGGCTGTCCTCCTCAAAAACAAGTGGCTTTTTTCTGTCACTGGATGCTGAGAGGGCGTTCGATAGAGTGGCCTGGGATTATATGCTGGCAGTTTTAACTAAATTGGGCTTACCACCACGCCTCACCCAAATGATCCAATTGCTTTATTCTGTCCCCACTGCCCGGGTTAGGGTTAATGGCCACCTATCGAACGCCTTCTCTATAGCCAATGGAACCCGTCAGGGTTGCCCCCTATCCCCCCTTATTTTCATCCTCACGATGGAACCCTTTCTCAGAAAGCTTCGGGCGAATGAAGCCATTAAGGGCGTCGAGATCCGGGGAAGGCAGTACAAGACAGCGGCTTACGCGGATGATGTTCTGCTGTTCCTATCGGATCCGATAACCACAATCCCCAACCTTTTGAAAGACTTCAAACTGTTTAAGACCCTGTCTAATTTACAAATTAATTTTGACAAATCGCTAGCCCTAAATATCTCTCTACCATCTTCAGTAGTCAACTTATGTAAACAAAACTTCCCTTTTAGGTGGGAGCCTGATTACGTTACTTACCTGGGTATTAAGATCCCTAAAGACCTGAGTAAGTTGTTTGCTCTAAATTTCCTACCGGTTCTTTCAAAGATTAAGTCTGACCTATCAGACTGGAACAACGGCAGATTTTCATGGTTTGGTAGATCAGCTATCCTCAAGATGAACATCCTCCCGAGGGTCTTATACCTTCTTCAGGCGGTCCCGATCACAATCCCACAGACCTTTTTTGCAACATTTAAAAAACATTGTAGAACATTCCTATGGGCGGGCCAAGCCCCCAGACTGAGCTGGTCCAAACTGATCCAACCAAAACACAGGGGGGGCTTGGGAATACCTGACCTAGCCCTATATCACAAGGCCTGTTTACTCACAAGGTTGGTAGACTGGCATCTACACTGTTGTAACAAGGACTGGATTGCCCTGGAGAACGCATTCATCCCCTTTCCAATTACCCATTTATCATGGATAGAATACCATTCGATACCTATAGAATGTCTGAACCACCCTTTAATAGGCCCGACGCTTAAAAATTTCAAGATAATATGTCGATCACTTAAAATAACTCCCTCCCCGGGCCCGTTGACTCCTTTATCCCATAATCCGGATTTCATACCAAACATATCCTACAAACATCCAGTAGTGGATCCCAATTCTCAGGCTATTCGAGCTCATCAATTTTTCCACAATGGTATCTTATTAACCTATCCGGAACTAACTAAATCTCTCCCTCAGGTGAACATGTCCGTATTCAAATATCTCCAGATTAACCACTTGCCGTCGCCGCACCGTCATAATACGTCCACAAGGTGGCTCTCCTAGGCGAGATCACGTATTATGACGTCCTACCTTTTAGCCGCCACTAGGGGCGCACGCGCGCCGCCGGAGGCGCGCGCGCGCGCCCCCCGCTCGCCCCCGACTCCCGTGCGTGTGCCCGGCGGGCGCGATCGCCGCCGGGCACACGCGATCGCTCGGTACAGAGCGGGGAACGGGAGCTGTGTGTGTAAACACACAGCTCTCGTTCCTGTCAGCAGGGGAAATGCTTTTCTTCGGTTCATACACTGTATAAACCGAGGATCAGTGTTTCCCCTAGTGAGGCCACCCCCCCCCCCCACAGTAAGAACACACCCAGGCATACTTAACCCCTTCCCCGCCCCCTAGTGTTAACCCCTTCACTGCCAGTGGCATTTTTATAGTAATCTAATGCATTTTTATAGCACTGATCGCTATAAAAATGCCAATGGTCCCAAAAATGTGTCAAAAATGTCCGAAGTGTCCGCCATAATGTCGCAATACCGAAAAAAAAATCGCTGATCGCCGCCATTACTAGTAAAAAAAATATTAATAAAAATGCCATAAAAATACCCCCTATTTTGTAAACGCTATAACTTTTGCGCAAACCAATCAATAAACGCTTATTGCGATTTTTTTTTTACGAAAAATATGTAGAAGAATACGTATCGGCCTAAACTGAGGAAAAAAAATGTTTTTTTATATATTTTTGGGGGATATTTATTACAGCAAAAAGTAAAAAATATTCATTTTTTTCAAAATTGTCGTTCTATTTTTGTTTATAGCGCAAAAAATAAAAAACGCAGAGGTGATCAAATACCACCAAAAGAAAGCTCTATTTGTGGGAAAAAAAGGACGCCAATTTTGTTTGGGAGCCACGTCGCACGACCGCGCAATTGTCTGTTAAAGCGACGCAGTCCCGAATCGCAAAAAGTACTCTGGTCTTTGGGCAGCAATATGGTCCGGGGGGTAAGTGGTTAAGCACTTTTTAGGCCCTACCCAGACACATCGGAAATGGTGCAGAGATCTCTCCTCCCTAGAACAAATATGTACAGCGGGTGAACCAAAGCGTCATCTGATATCCACATTGCACACACTACTGACGCCGGAGCTTGCTCCATCGTCAAATACTCGTTCAGCCTGGGATAGGGATCTTTCCATATCCTTATCTGACGATGATTGGGACCGGATCTGGGACCACACACATAAGGGTTCTATTAATGTCTCAGCATAAGAAAATCGATACAAGCTCTGTACTAGGTGGTACCGAACACCAGAGAAACTTCATAAAATCTTTCCGGCAGTTTCATCATCTTGTTGGAGGTGTGATGAAGCAGAAGGATCACTTTTACATATCTGGTGGGAATGCCCTCATTTAGCCCGGTTTTGGAAAGAGGTGCATGAACGTATTGTACAAATAACAATGCCAATTAACCTTGATCCAGCACAGTTCTTACTACACCACACGCCCATTCCTAGAATGCAATATCGGAAATCACTTACTCTCCACCTTGTGAATGCAGCCACCCAATGTATCCCCAGGTGGTGGAAATCTAAAACGGTTCCAACAGTTGAGGATTGGCATGCTCGTGTTGACAGGGTGGAGGAAATGGAGCGCCTAATCCATCAAGCCAAAGATACGCACGAGAATTACAGACAAACATGGTCAAGCTGGGCACGGTATAGAGATCCCCCTACATAAGCAATACCCGGTACCTAGAGGATTCCTTACATAACATCAGGGGGTATACTCACCTAGAAACCTAACAATTAGATAATTTCGACCCCCCCTTCTCTCATACAGGGTCATATACTTCCTTAAAGATATAGAATCCGATTGACCTCAGTTAGCGGGGAAATGTGGGACTAAAGCCATTTGTGATATGCCAAATATTCGCTGTTGCCCCTCTTCCCCTTTTTTTTTTTTTTTTTCTCACTTTTGGGAGTAAAACCTATTCCGCTCCGACCTCCACCCGTCCTCTCTCTGTGCTGCCCACAGAAAGTCCCCGTTAAGGGGTGGGTAGGGCAGAGGGGGGCCCCTGACGCAGATGTCTGGTGGAGGGTCACGGAGCCCGCATTCCTCTGCTAGGGTGGGACTTGAGGGTTGCTCCGCGACGCTTGAGCTCTCGTCCTGACTCACTCATTTATAGTCAACGATGTTGTTGTAATGTCGCATAGAAAAGTATATGTTCGTGTAGGATAATTTGTTAATATAAGATTCTGTCAAGAAAATAGTTGTAACATGTCTGAAGTATTTATGGCCTGGATTACGCTGTACTGTTGAAAATATTCAATAAAATGTTTATTCAAAAAAAATAAATAAATACCAAAACACCTTGACTGGAGTTTAACGGCCACGGCTGCTTTATTATTGGTTTTAAACATTTTATTTATTTATAAAGACAACCCAGCCACAATGGCTCAGGCTGTATAAATCTTTTAAAGAATAAACACCCAATCATAATATTAAAAACATTAAAACAGATTTGTCCCCCTTTGCAATATATACATACATTTTGCATACATATATGTTAACCAAAGGTGACACACAACCACATAATGGCAGCATGCGACGAATACATAACAAGGGTAGGGTGGGAGGGGAACACCACAGCTCCCGTCTTCTGAGGCGAATTGAATAGCCCTATTCTAACCTGCCTTATATAGCCCTAAACTCAGCCTGACTAAACTGGCTAAAACTGGCTAGCCTTACTCCCTTCAGAAAAGACCAGGAAACTCACGTGTAATCTCTCCTGAGTACACGTGAGCCCCAGGGGCACTAGCTAAACTGCCTGGCTCCCCCAGAGATAGGGGAACTTGAAACTGCCTGTCCTGCTGCAATCCCATGAGAAAAGGGGGGAGGGACTTGAAACCGTTTTCCCCCCTTTTCTTACATGGGATAGCAAGCAGGAACATTAAAACTGAATAAATATTTAATAATAAATACCAGAATAAATAAATAAATATATAATTAAATACATAAATAAATACCAAAACACCTTGAATGGAGTTTAACGGCCGCTTTATTATTGGTTTTAAACACTTTATTTATTTAAATAACAGATGTAACCATAAATTAAAGACAACCCAGCCACTACGGCTCAGGCTGTATAAATCATTTAAAGAATAAACACCCACAAGACAGGGGACATTAAGTCCACCTGTCACCAACACCCACAACCGCGGCCAATTCAATACAGGAGCTTAAACCAGTATTGAAAATGTCCAAACCTATGCTGGACAGGTGAACTCCATCTTCTTTAAAAAGCCCAGGAATAAACCCTTCCAATTCAGTATGCCTAAAGCAGAGTATACCCATAGGCGCAAGCAGCTTAGCCACCGCCCTGTTTCTACGCCGCCTAATTTTTTCCAAAGGGCGCAGAGGTGGGAAAGACAACCACTTCAATCTCTGCACCACTTCCGGAAAAAAAAAACACTGTGTGTGGAAAGAACAACTGTAACCTATGAAAATCATCTCTAATTTTAAAAATGATATCCAGCGTTTTTTGTTTGCCAATGTCATTCCCCCCCAGATGTATAATAAACACATCAGGCGGGGAAAAACGCTGCAGAAGCCTACTTACTTCCCAAAATAAACCTGACCAAAGCATTCCTTTTCTACCAAACCAAAAAACTTTAAACCGTTGTGGATCCAAACCCAAATTGCTGTAGTAAATTCTTTCATCAGCTCTCTGACGTGCCCAGAATATAAAAGAATGTCCAACAATCCAAATTGTTCTGGGTGGACCTAAAATGGATCAAAAACATTGATTAGGTCTAATGTACAACAAATAAGCATCAGATTTCCACCTACCAACTTTCTTAATTATTGTATCACTCAAACCCAACCGAGCCACTTCCGTTGCAGCCCCAATCCTGAAAGAATGAGAGGATAATACCTCTCCAGACATACTGAGTGCCTTTAAGCATTTATGAAATGTGGTCAATGGACAACCCGATTCGTGAATGAAGAAATTGTTTGAAAAATTAGGCCTGACAGCAGCATATTGACATAACAACTTAACTGGGCATAAAGGAGAACCGCTACAAGCTGATACATTTGTCCAAGCCCCTTTTCCAAACTGATCAGTTTTAGAGCGTCGGATGAAAAGACGAATTGCTGTTTCCGAAACCAATATATCCGATAGTTGAATGATGTTCAATTCAGACACCCTAAGAGCTGCAAAGAACATCAAAGAAAAAAACGCTCTAAAAAGTACCGCCTCAAAACTAGAAAAACAAACCTGTCTTGTGATGAAACATAATTTCTCCAAAAGTGCTGGAGTAATAGGCAAACGACGATCCTTAGTAAAATTCAGTTTTTTATAGCCTTTTAGCGATTGTCGCACTGAAAAGAAATGTAAACACGGCGGTAAATTTTTTAGCTTAATAAAGAAAGACACGCCCGCCAATGTTTTGTTAATATACGACCAGGAATAATGTTTTCCAAACAGGGATTCTAAAAATTTCAATATCAAATATTCTGAGAATGCGCCGGCCGGCTCTCGAATGGAATTCAGGAACGATAGCCACATCAACCAGGCCGATTGGTATCCAACCCAGGTTGAAGGAGCAACCGAATTTGCAATAAAATCAGCTATGGGTCCTATACCAGATCCCACAAATGGGGAGGACAACTCAATCCCGTTGGTTCTGCGTCCGGAAACAGCTGAAAAAATCGTTCCATCTGAAGGCGAGATAAAGCATCCGCCACGTCATTATCTTTACCTGCCACATGCACTGCCTTCAACCATACGTTCAAACGCAAGTATTTAAAAATGATGTGGCGAAGTAAACAAATGACTGGCGGCGATTTAGAGGTTAAACAATTAATGGCAAACATGACCCCTTTGTTGTCGGTTCTGATGATAATCCTTCTATCCTTAAAAACTGGTCCCCATAGTTCCAGAGCTACAACTATGGGGAACAGTTCCAAAAAAACTATATTTTTTATGAGACCTTTTCCCTGCCAGCTGTGATGCCAGCGTTCCGCACACCACTGGTATTGCCATAGCACACCAAAACCGCAAGAACCCGCCGCATCGGTGAACAAAAACAGTTCCTCGTCGAGAATAAAATCTTTTTGCCAAACCATCCGGCCATTAAAATGTTGTAGGAATTGCAACCATACCAATATGTCCTCTTTTAGTTCCGTCGTGACTCGAACATTCGAAAAAGGCGACTTCAAACCCGAAATGGCAAGGTACAACCTCCTAGAGAATACTTTACCCATTGGCATTATCCTGGTAGCAAAAGCCAAAGAACCCAATAATGATTGCATATCCTTTAGGCAAACTTTATTTTTCCTAAGAATAGTAATAAGCAAACATCTAAGCTTCTCCAACTTTGCCTCCGGCAATCGAAATTCCATTAGCTCCGAATCAATGGTAATGCCAAGAAAATCCAAACAGGTAGATGGCAAGGCAGTTTTTTCCAGAGCTAATGGAACCCTGAAAAGATTACAAATTTTGAAAAACGTGTGTAGTAACTTATAGCAATCCTCCGAATCTGCCTTTCCTAAAAAAAAAGAAATCGTCTAAGTAATGAATTACAGAACTAGAACCTGATTCCCTACGAACTACCCACTCTAAAAAAGTGGAAAAAGATTCGAAATAGAAACACGATACAGAACACCCCATGGGCAAGCATTTGTCAAAATAGAATTTGTCTTGGAAGAAAAAACCCAAAGAATTGAAGCTGGAGGGATTGATTGGTAAAAGGCGAAACGCCGACTTAATGTCAGCTTTTGCCAATAAGGCCATTTTTCCCAGACACCTCAACTGTACCAAAGGATCCTCAAAAGAGGCGTATTGCACAGACGAGAGACTAACATCAATTTGGTCGTTCAAAGAATCATCCTTTGGGTAAGACAAATGGTGTATTAGACGGAAATAATTTTGTTATTTTTTTGGAACAATTCCTAACGGTGATATTCTAAAGTTCAAAAAGGGCGGGAATTAAAAGGACCTCCAACCCTACCTTCCCTAATCTCCTTTTCAATCTTCTCAGTGACAATCGATGCGTGTTGTTCTACTGACCTCAAATTGTTAACAATAGTGCATCCGGACCCCGAAAAAGATGGCAGAACGAAAACCATCCCTAAAACCCTCAGTTAGTAGCTGAGCCTTCTCCTTGTCTGGGTACATGTTGAGCCAAGGGAGCATACCTTGCCACTTCACCGGCGTTATTGCCTTTTGAAACATTCCCTGATGATTGGTTTGCAGCTGCCATCTTTTTAAAACACTTGGAGACCGAATGGGTCCCTGCGCAAAAGGTACATTCATGCCGGTATCTACATGAATTGGGCCACTTGCACTGTCCATCATTAAAATTGAAACAGATACCTTTTTTGTAAACTGAAGGTGTAGTGGATTGAGAGATTTGTGTAGCTTGTTTTGAATAAGATGACCTTTGGGGCAGAAAAAGATTCAGCCACAGGCCTACGTCTTTTACTCCCCATTTCAGTGAAGGATGAACCGATAACTTTTGGCGAAAAGCTTCGTCATAGGAAAACCAAGCAGTACCACCAAAATGTTTAAATGCTTCTAACACAATGTCCAAATGTTGGAACAAACCCTTACTTTTTTCAGGAAAGCGCTCACATAATACTCCTGAGAAAATGCAGAAGGCCTGAAGCCAATTATTAAAGGACTTAGTAACTGGTCTCCTCCTATCATCATCATCTTTTTTGTCTTTAAACATAAATTCTTTTGCTGATGGACGCAATGAAAGTAAATCTACAAATTCACCGTTCCATATTTTGTCCTTTACTGCAGAAGCCAAATGATAACCCAACGGAGATATTTCACACGAAATTGGGTCCTTTAAACAGGTTTCAGGCAAGTTTTGTAAACGTGCAGCAGTAAATGATGGTAATACATTGGCTTCAGCAGTAGGATTAACCGTGTCATTTACTATTTGCCCACAAGATGACGCCCAAATCCCCATTGCTATGTCCTGAGGTGATACCTGTGCCTTATTTTGTTCTTTTAAAGCCTGGACATCTCTAACTAACACAGTCAGTAGATTAGAAATATCAGCTAAGACAGGCACAGCAACAGACTCACCCAAATTCTGTGTAGATGCCTGGGAAACGGCCTGTGCAGACACAGCCTCCGCAGTCCTACGGACGTCCCTGTTGAGAGCCGCGCTGTCCACTATCTCTCCCAGGCTGATGATGTCATCGTCCCGCTCCGACACCTGGTGCCAACCGACCAACCCGTTCACCTGGGGAAAAAATGGACTCCTCTCCACCGCTCCACCTCTGCTCTTAGTGGCGCCTCCAGCTGTTAAAACAGCTTGAGGTATTTCTTACCCGAGTCCCGGCCGAAGCCCCCGCTCTGCTGACCGCAGCCGTACCGGAGCCTCTTGCGCGTCTTTTGTCTTCTTCGTTGCCGTCGGTCTCGGTGGGGAAGGAGAAAGCCTGATGATAGGCAAGCGCCGCCTCTTCGCCGATGAGTTCCGGTCATCGGATCTGACGCTGCCGCTCCTCCCCCGATCTGACGAGTCTTCCGGCGGGACAACACCATCTTCTTCCGGGCCCGCCTCCAGCACACAGCTTCCGTCCTCCACAGCCACTGCGATGAGGTCTGCTGCCGATACCGCCGAGTCCACGTCCTCCGGTGCAGCTCCCACCGGAGCTTCTTGACCCGATGTCTGCGGTAGGTTGAGGCATTCTCTGACCCATTCGTCCCCTCCTTCTTCTCCTGCTCTCTCTATCAGACGCCGCAGAAGGGACATCTTCTGGCCTCAGAAGACACTGTTTGTTCAATGGGGTACCCCTAGAACACCACAGCTCCCGTCTTCTGAGGCGAATTGAATAGCCCTATTCTAACCTGCCTTATATAGCCCTAAACTCAGCCTGACTAAACTGGCTAAAACTGGCTAGCCTTACTCCCTTCAGAAAAGACCGGGAAACTCACGTGTAATCTCTCCTGAGTACACGTGAGCCCCAGGTGCACTAGCTAAACTGCCTGGCTCCCCCAGAGATAGGGGAGCCTATCTATACCTTTTCTTACATTCTCTTACCTGTTGTAACTTTACATTCTATGGATCATACGACGAATAAACATCGCCAGATCTTCTTTCATGTGAGTTGTGACTGAGTAAGCTATCTGGAAAGGTAATTTGGTATGGATAATCTCTTCAGGGCATTGAGCGCCATGTGCTACTGAAAACCACATTCATAGCCTTTGCAGCCGATTCAGAATAGTAAAAGAACGTATCCAGCAGCCTGCACAGAGATAACTGTATCACAGGACAGATCATAGTGAAGTGTAACTGTGTTTATTGCATGAGAATTCTGCATACAACCCCAGCACAGCTTGTTACAGCTCCTCACAGTATACAGACACTCTTCAATGTTACAGCCAAGCCTGTGTACTGCAGGCCATCATGAGTGGAAAGGGCTCAGTGTGTGATGAAACACCACAGCATGCACCACACGGAGAAAGCCAGAATGAGGACCCAGAGTCCACTTCATTGACCAAATGCTCTGTGAAAGCCACTTGGAAGGTTAAAGAGAACTATGAATCCATGAGAACTGAACTAGCAACCAGTTTGAAGCAGATTTGGGATAAAATCCTCACCCACATTGATGTGATTTCATGTCCCAGCCATAAGGTACTGCAACTACAGGGCGTCATAAAGCATCTCTCTGCTTCATATGAACTGTACCAGACTACAAGCAATAAATATAAAACTATTCTGAAAAGCATTAACACTGAGGAGTCCTTAGAGCAACTTAACAATGTCCAGCTTCTTAATGAGGAAAGAGAAAGCTTTATCCAGCGAACTAAAGCAAAGGCAGAAGCAAAATTAATGCTGCCACAGGACACTGTATCTCACAGATCTGTATCCACCAGACGTTCTAAAAGTTCCTCTAGATCCCGAAGTTCAAGGCACTTAACGCTTAGTGAACAGCTTATAAATGCCCGCTTATAAAAGGCAGCAATGGAAGCTCAAACAGCGCATCAAAGGGCAGCAACTTAAGCTTTAAAGGAACAGAACAACTACGAGGCAGCTGCAGCAAAACTAAGGATTTTGGAACAAGCTATCGGTGCAGATGAAAACGCTAGCGAAATGGTCAGCGTCAAGGCAGATGTGGAAGATCCTTTCGAACGCACTAAGAACTATGTTCTAAACCATGGCAGTGAACACTCAATTACCTCCACGTTTCACGGCAACGCAAGGACTTCACCACACCACCAGGTAAAAGATGTTCCAGCAACTTCCTACATGCAAAACCACCCCAGTGCATCTCCCGACTGTCATGCTGATCCCGCATATGACACAGAACGGCACACTAATCTGCAAGCAAGTCACCAACCTCCTGCTAACAGTACTGTTCCAGACCTTAACCCAACAATTCAGCTGAATGCACTTGCTGCACCATATCTTCCCACGTCTCTTTACAACAATACCATAAACAACGCAATCCACAACATTCAACCAGCAACTTAACAATGTCCAGCTTCTTAATGAGGAAAGAGAAAGCTTTATCCAGCGAACTAAAGCAAAGGCAGAAGCAAAATTAATGCTGCCACAGGACACTGTATCTCACAGATCTGTATCCACCAGACGTTCTAAAAGTTCCTCTAGATCCCGAAGTTCAAGGCACTCAACGCTTAGTAAACAGCTTATAAATGCCCGCGCCGAAGCAGAGGCTATCAAAGTACAGGCCGCATATGCAAAAAAGAGAGCAGACATGGAGGCTGAGGTGGCAGCAAGGGAAGCCGAGGCAGCGCATCAAAAGGCAGCAATGGAAACTCAAACAGCGCGTCAAAGGGCAGCAATTGAAGCTTTAAAGGAACAGAACAACTACGAGGCAGCTGCAGTAAAACTAAGGATTTTGGAACAAGCTGTCAGTGCAGATGAAAACGCTAGCGAAAGGGTCAGCGTCAAGGCAGATGTGGAAGATCCTTTCGAACGCACTAAGAACTATGTTCTAAACCACGGCAGTGAACACTCAATTACCTCCACGTTTCATGGCAACGCAAGGACTTCACCACACCACCAGGTAAAAGCTGTTCCAGCCACTTCCTACATGCAAAACTACCCCAGTGCATCTCCCGACTGTCATGCTGATCCTGCATATGACACAGAACAGCACACTAATCTGCAAGCAAGTCACCAACCTCCTGCTAACAGTACCATTCCAGACCTTAACCTAACAATTCAGCTGAATGCCCTTGCTGCACCATATCTTCCCACGTCTCTTTACAACAATACCATAAACAACGCAATCCACAACATTCAACCAGCAACCTCCTATGTAAAGTCAGAGGCAACCGATACAGCAGAGTTCGTAAAGTACATACTTCGACATGAGCTCACCAAGTCAGGCCTAGTAAGCTTCGATGACCATCCTGAAAACTACAGAAGCTGGAAAGCCGCTTTCAAAACTACAATAGGCAGTCTCGGTATTACTGCCGCTGAGGAGCTGGATCTGCTGATCAGGTGACTTGGCCCACAATCTACAGAACGTGTCAAGAGCCTCAGGTCAGTCTACATCGACAATCTAACTGCAGGTCTCACCGCAGCATGGGAGCATCTAGAACAGAGTTACGGTAGTCCTGAAGCCATAGAGAATGCATTTCTCAAACGATTGGAAAATTTCCCAACGATATCCGGTAAGGACAATAAAGAGTTCCAGAGACTCAGTGACCTTCTTCTCGAAGTCCAGCTTGCCAAAGCCGACCCTAAACTACCTGGCCTCAGTTACCTGGACACTGCTCGAGGAGTTAACCCTATCATTTACAAGCTTCCGCATGGCCTACGAGAAAAGTGGATCCAAATTGGGTCATCATACAAATGGGAAAACAAGGTTTCACCTGTGGAACATCACCTTTCAAGTGTCAAACTGTGACAAACCCTTCACCAAGAGAGGAGTCTTGTCCATAGTGAACAGCACCTACGACCCACTGGGATTTATAGCCCTAGTCACCACCCAAGGTAAGATGCTTTTAAGACAGCTTACCACTGATAACATAGATTGGGACACTCCGTTACCTTTTGAGAAACAACAAAGATGGGAGAAATGGAGAGGTTCTCTGAAGACACTAGAACAGCTCCAAATTCCATGTTGCTATGCCCCAGTCTCCATCTCAGCCGCTGTCCAGAGGGAAATCCATATTTTCTCAGATGCATCAGTTGAAGCTATAGCTGCAGTGGCCTATTTGAAGACTTCAGGGGTTAATGGAGACATACACTGCAACTTTGTTCTAGGCAAGACAAAGATAACACAAAAACCTGCACATACCATACCCAGACTTGAACTTTGTGCAGCTGTGCTAGCAGTGGAAATAGCCAAAGTCATAAAGAGTGAAATGGACATTAAAATTGATTCTTCTCATATGGGAGGATCCTGGGAGCGAATGATTGGAATCGCTCGAAGAATTCTCTATTCCATGTTACAGGACCACAAGTCTTCACTATTGACTCATGAGACTTTGAGCACCTTTCTCTCGGAAGTATCCGCCATCATTAATGCAAGGCCTCTAGTACCAGTATCTTCTGATCCTGATGCTCCAGTGATTCTTACCCCAGCCACACTCCTTACTCAGAAGATTGGAACTACCGTGATATCTTCTGCTGAGATTGACCCGAAGGATATCTATAGGCGTTAATGGAAACGGGTACAACACCTAGCCAACGTGTTTTGGCACCGCTGGAGAAAGGAGTACCTGCATACCCTTCAAAGCCGTTCCAAATGGCAAACACCCAAGCCTAACCTCAAAGTAGGCGACCTTGTTCTTCTGAAAGATAGAGAAGTCTGTCGCAATGAGTGGCCTATGGGTCTTGTAACAAGCGTAATGCCCAGCGATGACGGAAAGGTTCGAAAGGTTGAGATTAAGATAACCAAAGGAGGTTCTGCTCGGACTTTCTCACGACCTGTCATGAAGATCCTGCCAGAAACAGGCGACTTAGATTTTGCGGTTCCCGATCACGGCTGCGATCACGCATGCGTGTGCGTGCACGGGTGTACACGCCTATTGGAGCCAGGCGGGGTATTTAAGCCGGCCCCTCACACACCATCCCTGCTGTCTGCTCTACAGCGTTGAGTATCTGAAACCTGATCTGATATTTACCCGTGAAAGACCCCGCTTACCTGTGACTATTCCAGCCATCCGCCTGCACCTGATCCTTGGCCTGTTCTGACTACCCTTCTGTCTGCACCTCAGTACCTCGCTGTCCGCCCCGATATCTGACCCGGCCTGTCTGACCCTCTGTGCTGATCCAGTCTGCTCCAGTCTGCTGAAAGATTTCAGTTGTCCTAGTTCCAGTCCAGCTGAACGATTCCAGTTTGTCCTAGTTCCAGTCCAGCTGAACGA
The DNA here is from genome assembly GCF_905171775.1 of Rana temporaria. Taxonomy (NCBI): domain Eukaryota; kingdom Metazoa; phylum Chordata; class Amphibia; order Anura; family Ranidae; genus Rana; species Rana temporaria. The sequence continues at coordinate 346,916,467 of NC_053491.1, forward strand.
TTCCAGTTTGTCCTAGTTCCAGTCCAGCTGAACGATTCCAGTTTGTCCTAGTTCCAGTCCAGTTTGCTGAGCTGATCCAGTCTGCTAAGCTGATCCAGTCTATTGGACCTATCCTCTCTGCTGAGCTGATCCTGTCTGGTGTGGGTTTCCAGTCTGCTAAGCTGATCCAGTCTATTGGACCTATCCTGTCTGCTAAGCTGATCCAGTCCATTGGACCTATCCTGTCTGCTGAGCTGATCCAGTTCTGGTATTCCAGTTCCTGCAAGGAAGCTTCTACTAGACTGACCCACTACCTCTTCTTGTTGATCCTGCCAGGCACCCGTGCCACTCCTTACTCCTGTGCCTTCTGTTATCCTATCAGAGGGCCACGAGTGGGAGCTGTAAGGGAGGCCGGCCTCTGCAATTCGGGCTCATCACCATCAGGTACGTGACACGACCAATCACAGAATTGGTGCTTCTTCTCCCAAGTGAGTGACTTATGCAGGAGTACCGGCTGTGCGTGCAATGGCGGGGAGAATATCACTATAACTATTGACTGTGCTGCTGTTGAAGTTCCACAACTATAAACTGTAGACTATAGGACTTAAGTCATCCATTTTTGGACTTCATGTTTGGTTGTTCATTTACTGCATACCTTATTTTTTTTGCGGGTATCTCGTATCTATGGTTTACACACCAGTTTTACTTTCAATGTTTCTTCCCCTAAAGGTTCAAGTTGCACTTCTTGACATTGGGACTTATCTTTATTTATGTAATAGACTTTGAAATCTAAAGATTTCAGGCGGGGAGTGTCATGTTACATGATATTGTTTTATTATAATGTACTGTCTCTTTAATGTTCATCTTAAGTTTGTCTCTTGTGCCACTCTGTAGTTTGCATGCTGCTGAGTTTTCTCCTCCCCTCTTCTCTGTATCAGTCATTTTATGCTGTACTTTCAATGTGACCTGTTGCATCTTCTATACCTGCATGGAAGAATCGTTCTTTTACCTATTGTAACTTTACATTCTACGGATCATACGACGAATAAACATCGCCAGATCTTCTTTCATGTGAGTTGTGACTGAGGAAGCTATCTGAAAAGGTGATTTGGTATGGATAATCTCTTCAGGGCATTGAGCGCCATTTGTGCTACTGAAAACCACATTCACAGCCTTTGCAGCCAATTCAGAATACTGGTCCAGGAGGTCGATAAATCACTGCAACTCTCAGGGAAATTGGAGAAAACAGACCAATGGAGAATGTAGGAGTGAGGTTGATATGTATAAGCTGTGGGGTAGAAAGCAGGGGTAAAGTAAGGGCAATTTGTGGACAGAGGACACTATTGTTAGAAATAAGTGTACAGGGAGCATATTAGTGGGAACAGAGTGGGAATCAGACTTCATAAGAAATTAAATATCAAATGTTGGTTTGCTTGCCGTCTTTCCAGCGTCGAGCAGACTTCCTGTTGTATCTTCATACTTCTTTAGTTATGCTGCTTTATTTAAACTGCGATGTTGAAACTGCAACAACACTCATTAAAGAAGCACTCAGAAAAGAAAGATGGTGTCTGTGACTGACCCCTGTCTGCGACTTCCTATCAACAGCTATTAAAACAAGCAAATAGAATGTGTCCTAGAACTAGACATGCAGACCGCAAAGCTGCCAGAGTTGAGAGATAACACACTGTATGCTTTTCAAGTATTTTTATTTTTTTACAGGTATTTATATAGCCCTGGAAATTTACACAGCAGTTAACATCTTGTACATTCACATCAAGGAACTTACAATTTAAGGTCCCTAAACCTCACATGCATACACATACTAGGGCAAATTAATATAGGAGGCAATTAACCAAAAATGTCTATGGACAAGGGGAACATGCAAACCTCATACAGGTAGGGTCTTGGTCAGTAGGGTCTTGGTGTTTTTTTTGGGGGTCGGTTGGTCGGTCAGCGGCATCCCCCCTACTCCGGCACTTACCTAATTGGTTGCAGGCAGGCAGCAGCTCCTATGTCCTCTCGGTCCTGCATCATGGCGGCTTCCATCGTGTAGCTCCTCCCTCCTCCTCCTAGGCGTCCAATAGAATCGCCTGCCCTTTCAGCCAATCGGGTGACCAGTGTGTAAAACCAGCTTCCTGATTGACCAGGAGGAGAATCAGTGTTACAATAGCATATACTGATTCGCTGTTATAACACACCTGAGTGGGCTCAGAGTGCACTCTCTGCAACCCGTGCCCACCCTAAATTAAAGCCTATTAGAGCCTCTGGCTCTAATCAGTGCTTCAGAAAACAGCCCCTCCGCATTGGATTCCATGCGACGGTGTCCTGAAAGGGGCCGGACGCATGGATGGGGGAGGCGGTGATGGACGGGGGGCGGCACCCGTATGCCCGTAATGGGCATCCCTGGTCTTGGTTGGGATTCAAACTGTGGAACAAAGTTCTGCAAGGTAGGAGTGCTAACCACTAAGTCCTTGTGTATGTACTGTAAAACCTAAATTATTGATATTTTGTTTGCTAATGCATAAACAATTTAGATTTTTTTTATAAAAAATATTTTTCACCATATTTATTTAATCCTTTGTTACATGTTTGTGTTGCTGATCATTTGCAGCCTCCTTGCAGTCATTTTCTGTCTAAAATGCAGCTACCTGTGCTGCTTGTGGTCTCTCAAGTGGGAGAGAGTATGACAGGGTGACAACAGAGAACAACAATTGAGAGACAGGGACAGAGCATTGTAATGCTCAAGAAGAATCTTAATGGCAGGATCACAAGGAGTTATATTATTAAAGTTGAAGATGTAAACATTTGTAAATTTACTTTTAGATTTACTGTAACAGTATTTTAGTGATCGGGTTTATTTATACTTTAGGCACAAATAAACCAAAAGCAGAGGGATTTACACAGGTATCAATGCACAGCTATACTGTATAGCATGCCACGGGCAAGGAAACAAATAAAAAAGTATTTCAGATAATGTAAAAAACTACATATTTATTTTATTGGATAGGTGTTTTTTTTAAAGATTGCCGCATGATATTTATCCAACAGAAGTGAAATAGCACGTGTTGCAGTGCATTGTACTTTCTTCCTTATATTTACATAAATAATTTTTGACCTCTGGTAATTAAGGTCTTGTGAGTTGTTGGACTCACTTAATAAATGACCTCATCAATTCTGCAGGGCATTAGAGCAATACGAGTCTCGCAACCCCGAGTGGAAGACGCAGTCGCTTCAAGGACGTTCACGGCTGAAGGCGTCTTGCCCTTGTGTGAGCATCTGATTCTCCGCTGGGATTTATTTAACAAAAATAACCAAGCAGGGGAGGCCTGGAACGTCCATCATTTACTAGCAAGTGACAACATGTGTAAGAGACACCAATGGGAAGGTTCATTATCAAGGCAAAAATGGTTATTTTTAACATTACGTCAATTATAAAAGATAAACGGCAGAGAAAACAGAAAAACTGTTCAGAAAAGGGAAAAGGTATTGAGAGTTATTCAGTTTAAGCGACAGTTTATGAAAAACAGTGGAACAACAGTGATTTGTTTTTTAATCAGTAGCCAAAAAGTCATTGTTTTTCCTGTGTCCTGCTGCTGCACTGGAGGATTTGTTTATATTGATGATAGTGGTGGGGTGATGATAGTCACAGTAGGAATGGACAAGGAGCAGGGGGGCATTGGCCCTTTGGGACATTACTAATAATATATGTTGGGCTGGTGGCCCTTGTTGGAGAAACATCACTATTCAGATACTGGTGAGAGCAGGACAGGTAGTCAGTGAAACATTCTGGGCATTATATTGTAACAATGCTGTAGGACATTGGGGCATGGGGGAATTTACCTTCTAGGCAGGTTTTAAAAACATATTTTGGGATGGTGGCCCTGGTTGGAGAAACTTCGCCATTCAGATACGGGTCAGTGACACATTGGGGGTTATTTATGAAAGGCAAGTCCACTTTACATTACAAGTTCACTTTCAAGTACAGTCGCTGTAGATCTGAGGGGGACATGCAAGGAAAATACAAAAACAGCATTTTTGCTTGCACATGATTGGATGATATAATCAGCAGAGCTTCTAATTTCAGAGCTTCCCCTCAGATCTACAGCGACTGCAGTAACAAGTGCACTTGTAGTGCAGAGTGGATTTCCCTTTAGTAAATAAACGCCATTGCTGCAATTATATAGCTACTTACTCCATGTTCAGGTCTGCAATCAGAGCATCTGGCAAAGGAACACTTCCAGCATCAACTTCCTGCACTGCTGAGAAGTTAATTAAACAAATTTTCGGAAAGACGTGACAAAAAAATAAAAAAATGTCTGATTCCCCTATCCACACATTCGATGTGGATGGGAGGAATTCGTCCCACTGAGTTATTGTATTCTGTATATCCCCACCATCTGAATACAATGATCAGTGTTGCTGGCTATAGCTGGCAGCACTGATCTTTTGGAAAAATCCTGAGGCTGGTTGTATACAAGCCAATCAATAGATTAGATTGACTTGTATAAAACCAACTACTGTAGCCCATACAAGGATTGAAATGAATTCTGTCCCTCCTGAACCAACCAAATTTTCGATCCTTGTATGTTGGTGAACATAATGATGATGGTGATTATGTTCACTATTTATGATGGTAACGATATTGTAAAAGCAGGTTAATGATTATGGTAATATTATTATAATCTTGGTGACAGTGATGGTAATGATGTTATAATTGTAATGATGATTTAGTAATGATATTATAATGATTGGGGTGATGATTTTAATGATATTTTATTGGTGGTAGTGATGATGATAATGGTAACGGTATTGTAATGGTGATGGTGGTGGTAGTGATGATGGTTATTGTAATGATAATATAATGGTAGTGATGATGATGGTAATGACATTATAATAGTGATGATGATGATGGCAGTGACAATGAATGAGGCAATGATGATGGCAGTAATGACAACAGTGATAGACAAGACATGATGTCATTGCTCATGGTGAATGTGTAATTAATGATAAAGACTACATCATTGTGGTAACAATAAGTATGTAGCGCTATTCACGTAGGAATATTTTGCCCAGACTTCAGCCCTGTAGCCAGGCACAAGGTATTTTCCACAGCCAGATGCACACAACGCGTTTGCTTGATTCTTAAATGACCAGTCTAGGGTATGCTTTTTTATTTTTTTATAGGGGAGAATTTGGATAGGGATGAGGGTAGGATACTTCAAAATAAGCTAACCTCCTACACTACCTAGGAGGGTGCTGCATCCACCCCCACCAAAAATGGCCACGTCCTCACTGGCCTTAGCCATCAGCACTTACAAAACATTTCAAAATAATCTAGGCAGAGAATCCCATGAAATTGGAGATAACAAATTAACAGTGCCATGTGGCATTCCCCATATTGGCATATATGTACAATACATTTTAGCAGTAAAAAGGACTGTATACACACATAAATGGAGAGGTTTAATGTCAAGTTATTCTAACTAACCCATAGCTAACTATTCATACACAAATGCAAATACAGCACAACAGACAAATGCTGTAGTCACTTTCAGCAGTCTTCACCTGAAATGGAAAAAGAGTTAAGCCTCGAACACACATGCTCGGTTTACTCGGCAAGAACCAGCAAGAAAACTGCTTGCAGAGCTTTTTTGCCGAGTATACAGAGCGTGTGTACGAGGCTTTAGGTTTCTCGACAAGAAAACTGCCCAGAATCTAGACGAGAAAAATAGAGAACGTGTTCTCTATTTTTCTCGACGTGAGATTCTCTGCAGTTTTCATGCCGAGAAACCCGAGAGTGTGTATACTTACCTGTCGCCGTGGAAAACCGTGCATGCTCAAAATGACTTTGACGCATGTGCGGCAGCTTCCTAGGCATAGGTAAGGTGAAGCAAGATGGCAGCAACGGCATCGAATGTGACGAGCGCATGCTCGTCGTACGCGATGCGTCACTGCGTTCTTTCCTTTCTAGAGAACCGCAGTTCTTTTGAAACGAGAGTCTGTATACTCGGGCAGGAAGAGATTCTTGCCAAGAATCTCGTCAGGGAAAACAACGTTTTTTTCCTGACGAGATTCCTTGCCCGTGTGTACAGGGCTTAACAATCTGAAATGGGGGCTATTTACCAGGCAGATGTGTTAAAGCGTAAAAGAATATACATAGTAACATAGTTAGTCAGTTTGAAAAAAGACACAAGTCCATCCAGTTCAACCATAAAAAATAAAAAAAATACAATAAAAAAATAAAAATAAAATAAATAATATCATGCAACCCAATATACCCAATTCTATACCCACAGTTACATTACTTTAGAAATTGAAACATGTATGAGCATACATACACTTGGCTTTATCTTGCCACGGAGATTCATTCAGAGCCCTGGAAGACAGATACATAATCAAACATCCTTTCTATTCTAAACTATCTAGACATGACCTGCTATGATGCAACCTCCCTAGCCAGGGACACTTCAGCAACAATAGCAAAGACACTCCCAGAGTGGGAGTTCTCGGCCCCTCCCACTGTAGTTGAAATCTGCATATTTTTATACAGCACAGACACTGGGGCACATATAGTTATTTAACAGATGTGATGGTATGATCATAATACAATTATGATAGCAGCAGGAATGGAAGGGGCAGGGAGCAGAGTGGCACTGTCACAAACTGACAGGCGGGTGGGGGGGGGGGGACAGAGGAGGACGGAGGGGAGCTAAGTAATTGAGTTCAGTCTCTGCATAATGCGCGTCACCAGTTTCCGAAAGAAGCCGAATGTGGAGTCTGATCTATACAGCGCTATACGGCGCCTGCGCACGGACGTTCGGCTTTTGCGCCGGGGGTGAAGCTTTTGTCATACGTCAATCACTTAGTCTCAGAATAGGAACGCCCACTCCCGCGGGATTCACAACCCGGAAGCCGGGGGGAAAATACCTATACTACGGTATGTAAACCGAAAAAAAGAAAAAAAACAGCATACTGTACATGTCGGCAGTATGCTGGATTCAATGGTATATACTTGTTTTTAGGGTGAACCTCCGCTTTAAACTCACTTGGTCCCTTATCTGCAATAAATTAGCCTCAGAACCTGTGTAATTCATATGTGTTTGGGTTTAAAGGTATCAGGTGGCAACCCTAGTTCAAGCTGATATATTGTTTTTGTACCTATGCATTGTGTACATTCTGAGCACAGTGCGCATCTGAGTAATTAGTGATCAGTCAGTGAGCAGGTTGCGTCTGAGTGTGCTTCATCCCAAAGTTGGAAGTGCCAAGATTACATAAATATATATTTTTTGCTGTGAAAAAATTTAAACTCTTTATATACATACATATACAGTATTTCATTTTGTATGTTTTATCCACTGCAACTAACGTCCTTGGCATACTAACGCTGTCCATTGTCCATATGGTTCTTGGAAAAATACAGCAGACGATTGTAAGGCATTCTTCAGATATGTTATTCTATTTAGTTCTGTACAACATTGACCACCCAGCCACACACATTACTGCATTTCAGCAGTTCAGTTTAATCAACTAAAATTAAATCTCTTGTTACCTTGACTATAATATTTTATCAATAGATAGATAGATATAGTCAGAATAGGCTATTGTATGACCTGACTTCAGTTAACTGAAATGTGATTATGTAAAGTTAAATAAAAGCAAACTTTTTTTGTGTTGAAGAGAGTATATTTAACCTGACAATTTTTTTGCAATCTGTGTTCCCACTGGAAATTCACCTTCTCTAATTAACATGGTGGCCATTGTCACAAAGACAAAAAAAGAGGGAAATTACAAAATTTGGGAGCTGTCAACAGAGCAATAGGTTAAACAATCTAATGAGGATAAAGATTTCTTAACAACTGTCTAAGAGTGGAATTCCCTTTGCTTTGGGAATATTTCCCCTCATTTCCTGGGCAATCTCCAGGACAGGATGTGAAGAATAATCTCCCCAATAGACACATACAGCAAAAAATAAAATAGGAGAGAAAGAGAAAAGGAGGGAGAGCAAGAGAAACTCCACAATTCCAGAAACAGGTGAACCAGTGAGCAAAAACAATGCATTGTTGAAAGATTTTTTTTTTTTTAAGATTTATTTTAGTTAGCCAATCCTGAAAAAAAGAAAAAAAAAACTGTTTATGTATTTCGTCTGATTATCTGAATTACATAGTATTGCAATTTTTTGAGTGAACCTTCTAAACTCACTAAGAAAAATCAGTCTAATTTACATAACAGACTACCTGTATGTGAAAAACAGTTATCCACTGGGTCCCAACGCTAAGCAAGCTACACAAAAATGGACACCATCCAAGTTCATACCTAGCTTAGTTATAAATTTGAGTAGTTGCCATTTTTGTGGAGCTTGGACAATGCATAGTCAATCGTAGCAACTCATGACTAGGGATGAGCGGAACACCCCTCAGTTCGGTTTGCACCAGAACTTGCAAACAGGCAAAAAATTGGTGCGAACACCGTTAAAGTCTATGGGATACGAAAGTGAAAAGTCAAAAGTGCTAATTTTAAAGGCTTATATGCATGTTATTGCCATAAAAAGTGTTTGAGGACCCGGGTACTGCCCCATGGGACATGTATTAATGCAAAAAAAAGTTTTTAAAACTGACGTTTTTTCAAAAGCAGTGATTTTAAGAATGCTTAAAGTGAAACAATAAAAATGAAATATTCCTTTAAATATTGTGCCTGGGGGGGGGGGGCCTTAGTCTGCCTGTAAAGTAGCGCATATTCCCCATGTTTAGAAAAGTACCACAGCAAAATGCGATTTCTAAAGAAAAAAAAATATTTTAAATTGCTCATGGCTGTAATGTTTTGCCAGATTCCGGCAATATACATAAAAAAACATAAAAAAAAAAAAACCTGTGTGGGAGTGGCAGTTTAGTCAATATGGGGACAATAAACATGGGTAGCACACTGACAGTCCTGCGAGTGGGTAGCTAATAAACAGGGGAAGCACAATGGCAATTGTAAAACTGCCAAAAAAACTATAATTTGTTGGTAGGAATGAGCTGAGTGTAGCCGGGTTTGGTTTGGCAAATGTTAGCGAAGTTCAGATCCTGAATACGAACCCCTTCGAAATCTGTAGGAGTCAAAGGTTCTTCTGGCAGCAGACAACCTTGGGCGTTGGGTACTGAAAACTTTTCTGAACACCTCACTTAGGCAGACAGTCACCCCTACCTCCTTTCACTCACATCACAGGAGGCTCCAAGCCACATTGCCAATGAGGCAATATACTGCCAGCCTCTGGCAGTATTTTAAAAGCCAGCAGATACAAATATTGTAGCTGGTGATTTAAAAGAAAACATGTTTTCCAGCCCATGGAGTTCAGTGCTGTTATCCTACAATTGATTCTTCTCATTGCTGCTGGATCCCTGGCACCACCACCTTGGATTTGGGTGCTGGCTGCGACTTCATGAGGAATCACAGCTGGCATTTCACTACAAATGTGTGAGATTGCATGGTGAAAGCAGACTAATCCTGAAGCCTGGAGGTGGCTGGGGTTATATTTTTTCCTGTATATTTTCCTGTATTTTTTCCTGTATTCCAGTAGCTGGGGCAAATACACTTGCTACAGATGTAAGATGGCAGTGAAGGGTTGGCAGAATAAGAGCAGGGTTGCAGCTCATGCTTGCCCCATATGATGACCCTCTTCCCGACTGGAAGAGCCATAATGTAAACATCTGACACCCCGTGACAGACTTACTACCCTATAGCTGGAAGCTGTTGATGGGGAATCCCCAGAACAGCATGGTGAGAGGTCATGTGTCTCTTCATATATGTGGTACCCAAATGACTAAGATATTTCCTTGCTTAATACACTTTAAGCAGAGCCTGCTGTTGGTCTGTAGCACATGTTTTGAAAAAGGCCTACACAACTAAACTCTGGAGAGTGGACTTGTGATTAACAGTACCTTGCACTCATGGAGCTTTGCTATCCAGTGAAATAGGGCGGCTTCTTCCTACTTCCCTGCAAGCTGCCTCTAGATGACATCCTACTTCCCTGATGTTATGTCTCTCCCTCACTTTCGTCCTCTACAGGCATACCCCACTTTTAAGTACACAATGGGACCAGAGCATGTATGTAAAACGAAAATGTACTTAAAGTAAAACAATACCTTTTTCACTTCTAGGGTGTAGTAGGGGGTCAGGGGCTGTAGTGGGGGCGTCAGGAGCTGTAGTCAAGGTCTCAGGGGCTGTAGTGGGGGTGTCAGGGGCACACTGGAACAGGGCGGGCTATGCTCTCGGAGCTTCAGCTCCTTCTACTGCGGCTTCAAAATGTCTGTACAGTACTTGTAAGGCACTTTACATACACTCGCGGGTATGTCCTTACTCGCGAGTGTATGTAAAGTGAGTGTACTTAAAGCGGGGTATACCTGTACTTAGTTAAATAGTTACATAGTAGATAAAGACAGTAGTCCATCCAGTTCAACCTGTGTAGGTGTACGTGTGTCAGTGTCTATAATAATTCCCCATATTCCTGGGTTCTTTAAGATGCATGTCCAAGAGTCTCTTAAACATATAAATTCTCCCCACTCACACCACCAATTGTGGAAGAGAGTTCCACATACTTATTGCCCTGACAGTGAAAACCCAACTGCGCAGCTTAAGGTTAAATCATTTCTCCTCCAATCTCCTCTTATGCCGCGTACACACCATCACTTTATGTGATGAAAAAAAACAAAATTTTTAAAAACGTCAATTTAAATGACCGTGTGTGGGGAAAAACGTTGTTTTATGTCTTGTGAAAAACGACAAAAAAAAAATGAAGCATGCTTCAATTTTTTGTGTCGTTTTTCAAAACGTTGTTTTTTGTTTCACAAAAATTGACCGTGTGTAGCAAAAAACGACGTTTAAAACGACGTTTTTAAACCTGCGCATGCCCAGAAGCTAGCTATGAAGCTATGGAAAAAAGTGGTGAACGTAACCTCGCTTTGCTAGAGCATTGTGAAAAAACGATGGTGTATAGGCAACGTCGTTTTTGAAAATTGAAGTTTCAAAAACGTCGTTTTTTTACTTCACAGAAAAGGTAGTTTTTTTCCATCATATAAAGTGATGGTGTGTACGCGGCATTAGACTTCCTGAGACTAAAAAAATATTTTTTTCTACGCTGGAATCACCATTGAGTTATTTGTAAATCGCTATCATGTCCCCTCTCAAGCGTCCATTCTCCAGCAAGAATAATTTAGGGTTTGTAGTCATTCCTCATAATTGAGATCTTCCAGTCCCCTTAATAATTTTGTTGCCCTTCTTTGGACTCTCTCCAGCACAACCCTTCTGAGGACTGGTGACCAGCATACCTCCCAACTTTTCAACTTCAGAATGAGGGACAAATGAGCATACCTGTTGAGCGGGGGGGGGGAGTTCCATGGATCGGAGTTGTTGAGCGGGGGGGGCCCACAGATCATCAGAGTTGTTGAGCGTGGGGGGGGGATTCCATGGATCAGAGTTGTTCAGTGGGGGGGGGGGGTTCCACGGAATCAAAGTTGTTGAGCAGGGGGGGGAATTCCGTGGATTGTTGAGTGGGGGGGTTTGTCGCCAATCGCGGGACCACAGGATTTACCGCGAATCTAGCACTGATTGTGGGACCGCAGGATTTATCAGTTCCGTGAAATCTGGGACGGTTGGGAGGTATGGACCAGAACTGGACGGAATACTCCAGATGTGGCCTGACCAGAATTTTATAAAGTGGCAGGATTATAGTTTTATTTATAGAGTATTTCCCCTTTTTTATGCTTGCTAAAATTCAGCTGTCCTTGGTAGCTGCAGCTTGACATTGCATGCTATTGCTCAGTCTGTCATCTACTAGGACCCAGATATTTCTCCATCCTTGATTCCCCCAAAGGTTCTCCCCCTAGTGAGTAATTTGCTTAATGATTTTAGCCCCCAAGTGCATTACCCTACATTTCTCCACATTAAACCTCATTTGCCATGTAGTTGCCCACTCCATTATTTTGTTCAGGTCTTTCTGTAATCTTTCTATATCCTGATGTGAAGTTATTGCTCTGCATATTTTTGAGTCATCTGCAAAAACTGAGATTGAGCTATTTATCCCATCATCTATATCATTTATGAAAAAAATAACCAGAATTGGTCCCAAGACAGAGCCTTGGGGTACACCACTTACCACTCTAGACCAGTCTGATTACACGTTATTTATCACCACCTTTGGACATGCCCCTGTAACCAGATTTCTATCCAACAACAAACTTTATGGTCCATGCAGACCTCAGCTTGTAGATTAGGGGTTTATAGGTAACTGTATTGAATGCCTTTGCAAAATCCAGATGCACCACATGCACAGGCCTTTCCCTATATAGGTGGCAGCTCACTTCCTCTTAGAATGTTAGCAGATTGGTCTGGCAGGAACGACCCTTCATAAAACCCATACTGATTCCTACTAATTTCTACTTCATCTGGCACCAAAATATGGTCAGAGGCATCATTAATCCTCCCCCCTGCTCATCGCTGAAACCAACTTGAAAGTAGGCTGTAGGTGCAGAATCATTTTGGCCAATTGGTTCTTCCTGTCTATTAACACTTGCATCTACACCCCCATTGCTGTAATTCCCAGATGCAATTAAGTGCTGCACATTCTCTTTCAGAAAATGGCTGTTACTGTGCTTACATAACTCAACCAACTCCTTTGTGCCAATTGGTGGGGCAATGGCAGGAGTAGCTGAGGATGAGGATGCAGAACATGGTGCTTTTGCACCTGCTAAGGACTCTGTGCCTGGGAGACAGAGGAGGGAGGGGAAAGCTTGGTTAGCCACTCCACCACATCCCCTGCAAGCTCTGGCTGTATAGCACTTCCACCTCATAGCTGCACCAGAACCACTTCTGCTTCTTTTTTTGGGCCTCCAAGATATTTTTTAGAGGCTATAGCAAGAGCTTTATGCAGAAATAAGGTATGTGGTGCGTGGATGCACTGTTGCTTTTGTGGATTAAAATACACCACATTAGGCAGTGCTCCGTTGCAAAGGGCAGTTTTTTATTGTCAACAACAATCTCATACTGCTGTTGCTCCTGTGGATCCCATAAAAACAAATAAATGAAAAAAAGACCCTAACAAAGTTAAACACAAAAAAATAATAAAGCTCAAGGTGAAAAAAAAAAAAAAATTGCAGTGAATGCATGTGGGCTTACACTTCTCCCACACCCAGCCACACAAACTGTAATTCACTCTAAAGTATCAATGACAAACATGCCACACTGAATATAGTAGTGTAAATAACACTGTAAGCTGTAGTGGCGCTAGCAGCCTTTAAAGGGGTTGTAAAGATTAGTTTTTTTATTTTCTAGTGGACCAAACATTCAGCTTTCGGTATTTTTGGGCAACAAACATGCAGTTGTGAATGTGCAAGATCAAGAAATGGTCAGTTAAGCCCTGTACACACGATCGGATATCTGAGGGAATCTAATCCGATGGATTTTTTCGTCGGATATCTGATGAAGCTGACTTTCATCAGTCTTGCCTACACACCATCGGTCAAAAATCCGACCGTGTCCAAACGCGGTGACGTAAAACACTACGACGTGCTGAGAAAAATTAAGTTCAATGCTTCCGAGCATGTGTCGACTTGATTTTGAGCATGAGTGGACTTTTGACCGATGGACTTCCACACAGACGATCGTTTTTTTCTATCGTTTTTTTATCCATAGGAAAATTTTAGAACATGTTCTATTTTCTTTCACCAATGGAAAACAACGTCTTTCTGATTCTCTCCTCTTCTGCTAGATCAGTGCTTTCCTCCAGTCTACAGCATCACTGGGTTCTAGTCTAGGCATCTAATGCCACGTACACACGGTCAGGCTTTTGACTGGACAAAACTCGGAATTTCCAACGGAAAAATAGAGAACCTGCTCTCTATCTAAGTCCGTTGGAAATTCAAACGGAAAAAGTCTGATGGGGCATACACACGGTTGGAATATCCGATGAAAAGCTCCCATCTGACTTTTTCCATCGGAAATCCTGACCGTGTGTACGTGGCTTAAGTGGCGGGTAGATGGTGGAAATTCCCGGCAGCTGTAAGGTAAAGTAATCACATTGATTTTCCAGGTTTTCTGGGCCAATTCCATATATTTTCCAGCCCTGCCAATAACTGGGTGGAAGACTGAAGCCCTAAGCAGGTAGGCTATGTACTATGTATGCATTTCGTAAGTTTTTGGTTTTCACTGGAGTGTGCCTTTAAATTGTAGGCATGGGTTTTATAAAATGCTTTTATAGAGGTCAGGTGGGGTACGCTGAAAAGGGCATACAGCTATGTTTGTGAAAGATCAACAGATTACAGCAAATTTTTTGTCGCTTTTGATAAAATAATGTGCTGTTCCACCCATGTGCATGCAACTGTCAAAATATGGCATCAAAGCTTGTCACAGCACAAATATTGCCTAGACAAACAAACTAAAAGTACATTCTGTATTACCATAACAGATGCCTCATGCAATGCATATTATGGGAAAAACGTAATTGTAACATTCTAATTACGTGTACTGCTTTTATTACAAATTTTAGGGTGTATACAAAACACAACATGTACACATGGATTCTTATGGGTATTTTGAGATGCAAACTTGAATGTGACTCTACCAGTTTATGCCAGTTCTTTATTACCCTAACAGGCTAAATGCTTTAGTGACATGGCTTTGAGTCAATGATGGCAAAGTCAAAGGGCAAAGGCCACATAGGTGACAGTCACATTGTGATAGTGTTATGCAGTGTCCTGGGTTTATATAGGACCCCTTTTACATAAATCACATTACCAGGTTGAAGGTCTAGTGTCATTTGTCCAGTTGCTTTGCAAAGTTCACAGCTGATATCTTAAAAAAGTTCTAAGAGGAACCTTTAGAAGACCTAGCGATGGGGATACAGTAAATGTCTTCCTTACTTCTGTTTTCTGTCAAGGACATTCTTTGTTCATCTGCTGTATAAATATGCGTAAAGAGAACCTGTACCTTGGACATGCAAAAAGAGGCAAGAGGTCCACTTTAAAGTGACCCTGTCACGGTGCAAAAATTGAAACAAGGCATACCAGTAAAAGAAGACTATAAATATTCTTCTTCTTCTCAGCTGCCTGCGCTGCCGTACATTGTCTCACTGTTTTTTCTTGCTGATCCCCATGTCATTACTGTCTCCTGTAGGCCGAACACTATAATTGTCATTTAGACAACAACCATGTATAAGCCAGCATTAAACAGCATGTATGGAATACAAATTAACTGTAAAGCGCAAACATTGTGCAGCCCTACCAAACAGGAAATTCAGCTGTTCACTTTTTTTTTGTATTCGAATATGCTTAGCAACAAGATTTTTAAAACATGAGTGTACTATTATACCATTTTAAAGCAGAACCCTGGGCATTTAACCCTCTATCACTTCTTTCGACCTCCTAAAGCAGGGGTGTCAAACTCAATTTCATCGTGGGCCGCATCAGCATTACTATTGCGCTCAAAAGGGCCAGTTGTATCTGTAAGATTAGATGACCAGCGCATCCCCCCTTACATTAGATGTCAAGAGCCACCCCACAGTCAGAAGTTGAGTCCCCCACCCTCACTTACATCACAGTGCACCCCCCTTACCATATGCTGCTGCTGGGTAAAAGATGGATGCATTGCTTGAAAGCAGAAAGTGAGGGTCTAAAGTAGGGTGACCAGACATCCCCGGTTTCAGGGGACAGCCCCCAGATTGAGGACACTGTCCCTGGACCAAGTCTGTCCCCGGTTTTGTATCCAAATTGGATTTGAACAGGGGCTGGGGTAATTTCCAAGACAGTCAATGCAGGATTAAAAAAGGAAAATCTGAATTACACACCCCCGCTCTGCCGCTTCCACTAGCTATGGGGGGGGGGGGGTTATTTTTTCCATTATCTGTGCCCCTTTCTGATGATCATGAGCTGGTCAGAGCAGAGGGAATATTTCTACAGTTTCCAACGCATGCCCATTCAGCTCTGCTCGCATGTTCTTCTGCCTTGGCTCAAGTCCAAGCCAGCTGCGTGCCTGCTTATCTTCTTGCCTTCCCCGGCGGAGTGATCTTCCTCCACTCCCCACCCAGTAGTAGCCCAGGGGCCCAGAGGGTAAGACTTGACAGGCTGTGAGGCGGGCGGCGACGGGCAGAGAGTCGCTGATTGCCGCAATTACTAGTAAAAAAAAATATGTCCCCGGATTTAATTTTAAAAATCTGGTCACCTTAGTCTAAAGGAGGAGCAGAGGAGGGCTGCAGGAGAGGTGCGAGGGTCACATGAAATGGCCTGGAGGGCTGGATTCGGCCCGTGGGCCTTGTGTTTGACACCTATGTCCTAAAGTATTTTTTATTTAAAGCGGATGTTCCACCCCAAAAAAATATTAAAAGCCAGCAGCTACAAATACTGCAGCTGCTGACTTTTAATATAAGGACACTTACCTGTCCTGGAGTCCAGCGCCATCCGCAGCAGAGCACGAGCGATCGCTCGTCACCCTGCTGCTCCCCCCTCCATCCACGCTGAGGGAACCAGGAAGTGAAGCGCTGCGGCTTCACTGCCCGGTTCCCTACGGCGCATGCGCGAGTCGCGCCGCGCCCGCCGATTGGCTCCCGCTGTGTGCTGGGAGCCGAATGTTCCCAGCACACAACGGGGGGGGGGGGCGACGGGATGTGACGCAATCCCCGTCTTTTGCCCGTGAATGCCGGGCCGGAAGTGGGTGCAAATACCTGTCTTTAGACAGGTATCTGCACCCCCCTCCCCCTGAAAGGTGTCAAATGTGACACCGGAGGGGGGGAGGGTTCCAATCAGCGGGACTTCACATTAGGGTGGAGAACCACTTTAACAAACACCCTATAGATACCTTTTTTCCTTCATTCCTTTAGCTGGTATGGTAACAGCAAGGCAGCTTCCTCTTTTTCTTTGGTGGCCTGTACCTGGGGTCTAGCATGGTGAAGCTACAATAACACACACAGTCTGGGTGTAATGTAAAGAACTTATAGTGAACTAAAGCATAAAAACTTTTCACAACAAACCCAGTGGGAGAAGTCCCATCTGGGAGCACTCACAAATTCCAACAACATGTAGTGAAGCAGGTTTCAGCCAAACTAATCTGGCAGAATGTGGCATGGCCGCCTTGTGCCCAAATGTTAAGATGTCTAGAGAAGTTATGAACCCTACGCTTTTCCTCCTTGTCTGGAACCTTTACCTGCCGCGAGTACTGTTCCTGACAGACAGATAAACTGTCCCTACACACTAACAAATGCATGCCAAAATCTGACTTAAAAAGACTCTGATGAGCCAAGATAGCCGCCAAGGGTCACCTGAATGCAGAGTAGCCAACTGGAACGCTGCCTCCAGGAACCAGGAAACCGCTGAGAAACTGAGTTTCTTCTGATTTCCTCTCCAGCCTGTGATGCCGCTCCGGTGCCACCTACAGTGGAGAAAGCAGCCTTTGCCTGCCTACAGGCAACTAGCCCTCCAGGACTAAGTGGTGCTCACATAATGACATGCAGGGCCGCCCTCAGGGGGGTACAGGCTTACACCTGTAAGGGTAATGGGCTTGGCCGGTCCCCCTCTCTTTTTTTTTTTATTTAAATTTAAAACATTTTATCTATTTATTTTTGCATTACACCTGTAAGGGGCCGGATGGTCCCCAGGGCCCCTTACAGGCCCCCTCCCATTTTTATTTCTTTGCATTACACCTGTAAGGGGCCCGATGGTCACCAGCCCCCCCCCCCCCCGCTTATTATCTTGTGTCAGGAGAGAAGAGATTACACTAGTTTTTTTTTTTCCGTCAGCACCCCCCCTCTGCTCCAGGGGGGCCCTGCCTAACGCTGTGTAAGGGGCCCCAAAATTTGTGATGGCTGCCTTGATGACATGGGACATGTAAATGAACGTCTCACAAAACATGGTCAAAATTACATAACTGTCACCTTGCTTGAAGAGGATTGCTGCCAGTGGATGGAGGAGGAAGCCAGAGACAGTGTGGAGTTTTTTTTTTTTTTTTTTACATAGAAGGTGGGAAGGGTGAAGTTAAAAACAATTCAAATGGATTTCCACTTTTAAAGGTAATTTTTTATTGACTATAAAGTTTTGTACAAACAAAAGCAAGCACACATCATACCAAACTGAATAAAAACAGGAAAACAATTCAAGAAAAATAATTATAAAGAAGCAAGTGTCCAGCAGCAATACATCACTGCCGTATAGAGCAAGAATACATATTTTCAGATTTCCTACAATATACAGCATATAGTTCAGTACAGCAAGGCACACTTGGGTAGTCAAACCAATCCACTTGAAATGCAGGAAAAAGATAATAAAATGCAAAAAGCTGGTCATAGTCATATTTATATTTTTTTATATTCCACACAACCTGATACGATAGGTTGCATTGTCACAAATATGTAAAGCTGGTGTCCAGATCAGCTGATTGAAGGTAACAAGAACATTGTAAAAGGCATGAGGATTTGAAGGAGGATGCTCACATTTGTGACCTGACTGCAGTTCCCCCAGAGGAGGAGAGTTTAGCATCGAACCTTCAATGTCACCAGACAGCAGTTCAGCAACCACACTGAGAGTAATTTATCATTTGTCTCGGAATGCATGCAGTCTACAAAGTCAAACTCGTTGTTCTCATTGCTCAAGAACGACCCCTGAATATTTGTAAAATACAGCAAAGGAAAGTATTACTGCGTGGATTTCTTATAAAGGATACTGCAAAACTGATGCTCTACAGCAGGGATGGACTGGCCATTGGGACTACAGGGAGTTTCCCGGTGGGCCGATGGCTCAGTGGGACGGCTTCAGTGGTTACTTTTCTGGATTTTGACTGGATGTTAGTGATCATAGCAGAATTTAGCGTAGTGCCTGTGTACTTTATGGTACTGATGCTAGTTAAATTTAAAGGTAGATCAGAGTGTAGTTAAACTCTGATCAAGATTGTTAGTGCAAAACAGGGTCTCTGTCTCAGCTTGGCTGTGTTGTGGGCTTATTCTGTTGTGCTGGGGTGTTCTTCCGGTACTGCAGGTGGCAGCAGTAGAGTCAAGGTTTGGGTGCTCTTTCCCAGCAGCCAATCAGGAGGGTTTATCCTCACTGTGCATGCTGGGGAGGTGTATTTATGAGGCAGATGCCATTGGTTCTGGGTCTTCTTCGTCCAGTGTGGCACCCACCTTTAGGGTGGCCACATCACGCGCCCAGCGTTATGGCCTACCTGGCCGGGGCGTGCGTGCCACGCAGTGTTCCTGGTTCCGGGATCATGTTGGCCCGGAGCATCTGAACAGCGACGGGAATCCAGTGAGTGACTGGGTTCCCACCTTTGAAGATTCCAAGCTGTACTGCTGTTCGGTGGGGAGTCAGTCTGAGGAGCGCCATTGAGAGGCTGGCGGTTCAAAAGGGCCTGGACAAACCACCGGGGATCGAGGTAGCCGGACACTGAGGGATTGATCACCTGTCAGTTGGTACCTGGGCGACAAGTTGAAGGAGATCCAGGCGTAACTCACCTAAGGAGAGATATCTCCAAGAATTCAATCCAGAGAGGGCCTGTGGCAGAGGTTTCTTTCTGAGGCTCACCGAGGGGGGTCTGTGGCAGAGACTTTCTCCTCAAGTTCATATCCACCAAGGAGGGTCTGTGGCAGAGACCTCATCCTACAATTGTCCGAATGATACTCTGGCTGCCAGGTCAGTGAGAGAGGCCTGTCCGGATACACTAAACCCACTCCGGCGGGAGTGGCACATAGAAGTGTTACGCTTGGGAGCAGGACTGTTTCTTATTATCACGCCTGAATCTACTATTCTCCATTCTTCAACTTTACTTTCCTCCCCATAAGTTTACTGTTTTTACCGGCTGGGTAAAAAAAAGCACAGCATAGAGCACCTGTCGTGGACATTCCTTTACTTCTACTATATGCAATACGCATCATTCGGAGTAGCTAAGAGGTAATACGCCGCCCAATAATCCAGCAGCTCCTCTGGGGGTAGTGCTAAATTAGTCTAAGGAATACACAGGAGAAAATGCATGTTGACAAGGGGAGTGTAGAGGTGGGCAGGGAGTCTACTGACATCACAAATCCAACCGCCGAGCTCCAGACAACAGACCCACCCACAGAATTTGCAGTTTTTCAGTTCTTATAACAGACAGAGGGGAGACATTTGACAGGTGAGGATACATGCAGGAGGCATGTATATCCTTATAGATCAGCACTATGGCAGTGGTTTAGAAAGGACGAGAGTGGGTTTACATCCACTTTAAAGTATATATATATATATATATATATATATATATATATATATATATATATATATATATATATATTAGGGCTGTTACTGATTAAAATTTTCGTGTTCGATTAATCGTTTTTTTTTTAAAAATCGATTAATCGACTAATTTCGATTAATTATAACGCACATACAGATCCAACTACTTTTAGCTGATCTCCTTGCATTGCAACTCTCCATTAGTCAGTGGTAAATGTGGTATACACTATAAACAATCACCCAACACTAGTTCGTTTCCACAATCCATGACTTAACTTCACTGTTCACACAAATACGTTTTAAATTCAAACTGTAGCACTGACGTAAGTATTTTTTTCTTATTAAACTTTAAGAAAAACTTAGAAAGTTAGTTTAACTTTAATTATAAAACTTATCTAGTATATTGACTGTCAGTCACTTTATAGTAGGCAAGTAGGCATCACTTTATCCAGCCACGCAGACATACCAGAGTGTTTACAATTTCTGGAAGCAGACATGATCGCATTTTATTGACAATATACCCTGAAGAACTGAACAGTCTCTCGCACGGAACAGATATTGCCGATACACAAAGAATTGTCTGCATAAAACTGCTTAGGACAGGAAAACGATGGTTATTTTTGCCCCCTTCCCCTGATGGAGCCCGATGCATCCTCCTGCTCCACAGATGCAAATGTATCTCAATCCAATGGGTGCAGTTTGCTCGCATCCAGCAGGGTAAGTCTCACTGTCCAGGCTGTCCGGTGACGTCAAGAATTTGGATCGATCAAAAAAATTAAAGATTAATCGAGGAATTAATCTTTAATTTCCCCAGCCCTAATATATATATATATATATATATATATATATATATATATATATATATATATATATATATACATATACATACCTCCCAACTTTCTGAGATGGGAATGAGGGACACCTATCAGCAAAAGTATGAAGGCATAGGACACACCCCTTGCCATGCCCCCTTAAAGGAGAATTGTACAAAAAAAAATAAGATTGGTTAAACCCACAAGTGCTTTTTTTTAACCACTACTATTTCTTTATATTGGCTTTTGGAATTTACAAATGCAGCAATTTAGAAATCAGATGAAAGGTTTAGCACTGGGAAACACTTTTTGATAGATAAAAAGTGCATTTTATATACATCTGTATAGATCAGACCAAAATGAGGGACAAATGAGGGACAGAGGGAGATTGCTCCAAATCAGGGACAGTCCCTCGAAATCAGGGACAGTTGGAAGGTATGTATATATATTTATCCTGAATAGAGTGGAATAGTATTAGAAAAAAAACTTTTGTGCTTTTTTTTGGGCAGATTCCCTCTGTATTTGTCCTGGTGACCATTGGCACCAGGACAGAAAGGAATGTGAAATCCCAATTTTTTCCCTGGTCACCAGGACTAATAGAGTGGATGAATATGCCCAATGCAAATAGAGACATCAATAAAACTTGACAGGAGTTTCAACTTATACCTACTGCATCCAAACTGATAAAAAATATTTGGTTTTAGATACACTTTAAAGTAGAAAAAATGACATGATACATTTTTTAAAGGTTAAAAATAAATCAGCTTTTTCAGCATTATTTTCCTTCAATTCATATATTTCCTGGGCAGTACTTTTTTTCTGTCACTAGGTGTCCTCAGTCTTATGGCCAACACCATTCAACCCATTCCTCGCCCATCCTAAACTCACCCCCAGCCTTGAAAGGAGAAGCAGCACAGTATTTAGCTCATCTCTTTGCCACTCTACTTTCTCCTCCTATCAACATGCTCCTAGTCAGCACATGAACCTATTGGCTCCTTGTACTGCTTCTTCCTGACACTATAGCTCTACTGTATTGCTGCATTAATTTGTGTATTTTATGTCTGAATGGAGTTCAACGTTAAGTAACCTTGTATTGTATAGAATTTACTTTTAGGGGTTAATTTAATGTTATTCTCAAGGATAAAGTGAGTGGGAGGACTGGGTTAAATGTTCAAATTAGAAACGGCACTGAATTTTGCAAGGATGAATGGACACAGAAGTGTCTTTTCCTTTACAATTGTTACTGAGATATGAAACCTGTTTTGTAGCCAGAGTGAACGACTACAAATTCCAGCATAACCCCTTCTGTTTGTTTTTTGGTCTATGGCTCTGCAGTGTTCCCTTATGACACAGCACACACAGCTCCAATATAACGCCCTGCCTCACTTCAGAGTTTTGAGAGTTCCGTTCCCTTCATCAAGAGCATGTCAGAGGAGATCATGGAGGAAGCAGATGGAAACCACTAGGGGCAGAGCGGTGGAAGAGGAGGAAGTTAAATCCTCCTCTGCGTTGAATGTTGGGGCCTCAGCCTCCCTCTTCATTAGGGCGGGGACATGGCATGACGTCACTGGTTGCTAGACGCGCGGCGCCCTAGTAACCAGTGGGCAGGAGCCATCTTTGAGTCTCTGTGGGGATTCATGCGGTTAGTAAAGCGGCACTATCGGCACCTCTGCAGCAGCCTTTTTTGAGGCATTAGATTGGCTGCCCAGCCCGCCCCTTTTCTCTGAAGTCCTCCGCAGGAAGGCTCCTCGCTAGTGTCCAGTTCTGCCTGGGGGGGGGGGGGTCTAACACCACTACCAGGCCAGGGGGGCAAGCAGGGTTTAAGGCTGAAGCTCTAAGGCTGAACATTTACAAACTTTAATTACCTTTTCTTTATTTGTTTCCCTCTTCTGACCACCTTTGGACATTTTTGGCTAAACAACTTAGCATGCCAGCGGCAGGTGGAAAAGGTGCAAGGGGGGAGGCAGAAGGCTTTTTGAATTCAGAAAATGTGAAGCCAGCAATCTTTTCTCTTGTTTGGAGATCTGTACAGTTATTTATTGTATATAAAGCAGACACCATGCTGTCTCCAATAGCTCATTCTAACAGCAATTATACTGAAATAATCATAACACAGGGCTGGAGAGCTTGTACAAATGCGCATAGTCATTTAGATGTGCCTGAGGAACGCAATTTCTAAATACAACCATAGGTAAATTAGGGGCTATGCTTAAATGCTGTGGGGTTAAGTGTATTTTTTTTCTGGCTTATACTTAAATGCATGAAAAAAATCAATACTTGCTACATTACTTTTTTTTCAGACAGCCTGAAATAACCTGCATTTTTATGGACAGTTTGTACACTTATAGATGGTTAGTAATACTGTGGCCAAGGCAAAAAAAATCCTGTGAGCGCTACAAACACACTAAGCATGACAAAGTCCAACCTGTAGGGTTATAAGTAGCCAATAACCAGTGCAGCCGCCAACCACTGGAAAAATGGACAAGGAGACACAATAACAAAAAAGTGTATAAAAAAATAGTGTAAAAGCACAATAATTGTGGTATAATTGATAATCCAATAAAGATGCCACTAAAGAGTCTGTGATGGAAAGCTTAACATCAGATCCTGAGTCACCAAAATTGTCCTGCCAATGGACGGAGCCGCACTACGGTGGGGGTATCCGTGACACACGTGCGGCGTCGCTGGAGGGTCGGCCAATAGGAAGCAGGGCGCGCTCTGATGACATCAACAAGGAGCAACGATTCTACCAATGGAGAGACACAGACGTAGCGTTGATAGCAACGCAAGTGTAACCACGAAGATGAGATTGGTGAGGAAACACGGACAGGGCTCAGTCATCAGTGGCAATCAGATGGGTTTGAAGGGAGCCGTGACTGACATGTTTCACGTTCTAGCGCTTTATCAAAGTCACGATGAGACGGCAACACCAATAATATAAGCACAGTGTGTAAAAGCACTGGTGAACGGAGTGAACCACAACTGCGGTTAGCAAGGATTTCAATGCGTTTCTTTATGTGACAACTCAGTCTTAGCCCCAGGCGTCACTCCTCACAAACAGGAGTTTGGGGGATCTCTACATCATCTCTCTGTCACATAAAGAAGGGCGTTGAGCGACTAAGAATGGATGCATTACGACGTTTAAAATGATATAAGATACTTTAAAGGTCAATATTCCAATACACCTCTATATGCAAGTGATTATCAGTACGGGACCCCAGGTGTCACTCCACACAAACAGGAGTTTGGGGATTCTCTACATCATATCACCTTGAGCATATAGCGATGTATTAAGCCACTAAGGGAGATGCTATAAAATAGCATCAACCCCTAGCATAGAAAAGTTAGAGCGAACATGTTCAAACAATTAGGATAAGGCCTATAAGGGATTTGTACTTATGTCAAGCTCGTAGTAAATAGGAGTTGTAGTGACAACTAGTATTTGTGTATGAGAGGCAATATAGCTCAGGTAATAGTGGTTGCATATAAAAGGCAAAATAGCTCAGGTTATCTGCGTATGAGAGGCAATATAGCTCAGGTAATAGTAATTGCATGTAAGAGGCAATATAGCTCAAGTAATTACAGTGGTATGTATGAGGTGAATATTGCACAAGTAATTTGAGGGTAGCTGATCCTTTAAGGTACTCCTTAGCAAACAGTCCTTAGCACAGCAGTATCTCCCAATTAGTATGTTGATAGCCACAAGGCATATTAAGTAACTACAATTGTATTAGATGGAACACAAGCAGCAGATCTTCTTATAGGACTACAAGTGGCACAATAGCTACTTATCCATTTGTAGGCTTCAATGTAGAATATAGGGAATCAGTGGTGTAGGGTGTTCAGCAAAGGCCTCAAGGTTGTCCCCAGCAATCCTCTGTGTGTTGTTTTAGGTGCAATAGCACCAAAGTAGTAGTTGTTGCCTGGAGCGGTGTTGCAACATGGGGAGCGATGACTGCGGTATGAGTAGCGTGGCTGAGCTACGGCTGACAATAATAGAACAGGGATTGAGTGTAAGGTCAATGCCTTTATAGGCATGTTGTAACCAGCTGTAGTGCATCGCACTGAAATTGAAAGGAGCGCCGTTCGCCTGGGCGCACTTCTGCGTTCCTCCCTATTATCCTATCCACCGCCACTGTGCTTATATTAATGGTGTTGCCGTCTCATCCGTGACTTTGATAAAGCGTTAGAACGCGAAACATGTCAGTCACGGCTCCCTTCAAACCCAACTGATTGCCACTGATGCCTGAGCCCTGTCCGTGTTTCCTCACCAGTCTCATCTCCATGGTTACGATTGCGTTGCTATCAACGATATGTCTGTGCCTCTCCATTGGTAGAATCATTGCTCCTTGTTGATGTCATCAGAGCATGCAATGCTTCCTGTTGGCCGGTCCTCCAGAGACACTGCACGTGTGTCACGGATACCCCTGCCGTAGTGCGGCTCCGTCCATCGGCTCTCTGTGCAGGTTTGCCTGCTAGTTGCTGTGTTCTTTACCACCTTTGGGACCCTCATACTACGCTCCCCCTACATCTTGCTGAAGTATGAAGGCTGTCCATCATAACAGGTACTTTTGAGCCATTACACTGCACTTGCTTCCTCCATCTGTTTTTCAGCGATTACTGTGTTGAAGGTGCGACAGGACAATTTTGGTGACTCAGGATCTGATGTTAACCTTTCCATCACAGACTCCTCAGTGGCATCTTTATTGGATTATCAATTATACCACAATTATTGTGCCTTTACACACATTTTTTACAATTATTACAATCATTGTGTGCACATTTTACTATATGTTATACCGATGTCATTTTATTAGACTATAAAGTTTTATGCCTTTTTCCATTGATCGCTGCTTTTTTGTTATAGTAACACTGTGGCAACTTTTTAAAACATAGCCAGGCTTAAAGTACAACTCCAATTTTGCTGAGGAAAGTGAATCCACTCAAACTTGCTTTTTAGAGATTTATTCCTACTGTTCTGTTGCACATGATGCATGGATTACAGTCATTGACCCAGACAGATAACTAAACACCAATAAACTGTAGTAAACTCTCTAGGTATTAAGCATCACCGCGGTTATTTGTGCATTTAGGAGGGACATGCACAGGACCGTTTTTGAGTCAGGGGAAAAGGGGAAGCTGTCCTGGGCTCTGTCAATGTTGTGGGGCCCAAAGCAGCTGCCTCATACTTGCCAATTATCCCTGTTTAAATTCCCTTGTCCCTTGATGTTTTAGTCCTGTGCCCCAATATCACAGTGTGAAGTTCGTAACTAATGCTGCTCAGCTCTGTCCTATTGCCATGTACAGATGACTCACCGCAGACCCTGTGTTTACATGTAAAAACACGGAATTCATATGTAAATAGAGGCAATATTGATATGTAAATAGCCAGCTACGAGTAAGCATCACAGGATGCGAAACATGTCAGCACTTTTTTCCTAATCCACTTCTTGTTTGACTGCATGAATTTTGGCTGTTTTTTCCATTTGAATTTTTGTTGTTTTTTCATGTTTTGAATAAAGACATTGTTTTTTGAGGAGTGCGGCGATCCAGGATTTTTCTTTCATCTCATAAATAGCCGTGGACCGACAGCATTAATATGTAAATAGAGGCAGCATTTGTATGTATATTATGCCCCGTGGTCATATTCACCATCACTTCGGCTGAATGCTGCCCACTGGGGAGGTAAAAAGGCATGCTAGAAAGTCTTGCCTACAACTGTGGTCATTAAGCCTAACATCCGCGCCTGTTCTGCAAAGGTAAGCAAATTGGAGGGGGGAACATGTTTTCAAAATAACATGGTGCCACAGCACCCTGAATTTTTGTGAATACGCACATCTCCGTAGATGTGTGAGGATGTCATTAACAATTAATAGCACGGCTGTGTATCTACTAAAGTGCAGCACGTTTTGGTGGTTCAGGAAAGCGACTTTGCATGCGTTCCCGACACACACAAATGTGAACGCAGGCTAAATGTCTCAGTTACATTGGTGGTCAGTGTAAATCTTCTCATTACATTGGGGCTTGGTGTACAATCCTTTCATTTACACTAGTGGCCAGTGTGAAGGTCCCTGTTACATTGGTGGTCAATGTAATTCCCTCTTTACATTGGTGGTTACTGTGAACACTCCTATTACATTAGTGGTCAGTGTAAATCCCCATTACATTACTGGTCAGTGTAAATCCATATTACATTAGTGGTCAGTGTAGAAACTCCTCTTTATATTGGTAATTGGTAAAAACAAGCCAAGCCTGCATTTGTCAGTTTCAAACCCTCCCTTAAATTGGTGGTCCATGTAGAAGCCCCCTTTACATTGGTGGTGAGTGTAAATCCCCCCTTTCATTGGTGTCCAGTGTAGAAATCCCCCTTTATTGGTTAATGAGGTAAAATCCCCCATTACATTGGTTGTCAGTGTAAATTCTTCATTACATTAGTGATACGTGTGCATTTTCCTTCACATTGGTGGTAAGTGCAGAATTGTGCTTACACTGATGGTCAGGGTAAATTCCCCTTTGTATTGGTGTTCAGTGTAAATCCCCCTAACATTGGTGGTCATTGGAGGTCATGGAGGTCATTGTATATTCCTCCTTACACTGGTGGTTGGTGTAAATGCTCCTATTACATTGGTATCAGTGTAGAAATCCCTCTTTATATTGGTGGGTGGTGTAAAATCCCCCGTTACATGGTGGTCAGTGCAAATTCCCTCTCACATTGGTGGTCAGTGTAAATCCCCCATAACATTGGTGGTCCTTGAAAATTACCAATTACATCGGTGGTCAGTGGAGAATCCCCCACTACCGTATATACTGTATTTACCAATGATCCTCTGGCAATATACATAAAAAATCATCGAAAAAAAAGCATGGGTTCCCCCCAGTCCATTACCAGGCTCTTTGGGTCTGGTATGGATATTAAGGGGAACTTTGCCCCAAAATGTTAAAAAAATGGTGTGGGGTCCAGCCAGGTATGGATTTTAATGGGAACCCTGCGCCAAAATAAAAAAAAATTATGTGGGGGTCCCCCCAAAATCTATACCAGACCCTTATCTGAGCATGCAACCTGGCAGGCTGCAGGAAAAGGGGGGGGCAAGAGAGCGCCCACCACCCCCTCCTGAAGCTTACCAGGCCACATGCCCTCAACATGAGGAGGGTGCTTTGGGGTCCCAAAGCTGGAAGAAATTGGTTGAAGTTCCATAAAAAATTTTAATAAATTGTCCCACTATGTCCACCCATCTTCAATCATGGTGCAGAAGGCCCCAAAAAATAAAAACAAAAAAGTAAAAACTCTGCCTCCATGGGAGGCATCCCGCCGACTGCCGTCTTTTTGTTTTGACAGCTCTTTTATAGCCAAGGGTGGGGCCACCTGCTGACATAAACGAGTGACCCCGTCCCCTTCTGACATCATTTTTATGTCACTGGGTGGCCCCGCCCTTGACTATATAAGAGCTGTCAAATGTACCCCATACCCATTCACATGGGGGGGAGCTGTCAAATGTACCCCATACCCATTCACATGGGGGGGGCTGTCAAATGTACCCCATACCCATTCACATGGGGGGGATCTGGGGTATATACAGTCTATACACTAGACTGTATATACGTATATATCAAATAAACTGCCTACACACCACTAACTAAGCTGCCTAATCTCTCTTCATTCATTACACAATACAGCCACCATGTAAGCAGCAGCCTTATATTGTGTGGGGCGTGGACTTAGCCCCCTGAGCCATGATTGACTAAAGGCATCCTGTCTTTGGCCAATTATGGCTCTCTCAGCAGAGCGCGCTGTGATTGGACAAAGCATGCAGGTAAAGTGCATGCTTTGAATAATCATAACACACCAATGCACTGCGATCTTGCAGTGCATTATGGGGAGTTCCGCGGTGCTCTAATTTTCCACGAACGCCCCATAATGTTCTAAATTTCGGCGAACACCCGATGTTCGAGTAGAAATGACGCTCCTGTTGCTATGGGAGATGGATCATGACCAAAGGAGTGCCGACAACATCTTCCTCACTGCAAGAGGTTATTTCTCCTGCCACATGTACATGCTTAAAGAAGAAGTACATCAAAAGCTCATTTGCGTGCTCTCCTGCTTAGTGCGGTCAGTTTTAAGTAGAAAAGCAAGGGGACTAGCAGGAACACCAGGGATTTTACATGAACGAAGCAATTCAAAGAGGACAGGATACTTTCTCATACAAGTACATGGTACAGCAGCCACATATCAGGAATATGAAGTGTTGGGGTAACAAATGCTTTGATCCATAGGTGTGCGCAGCCTATTGCATTAGGGTGTGCACACCAAAGCCCTTTCCCCGCTCTTCATCCATCGAGGGGAGAGGCGAGAATAAGAGGAAAGCTAGCAGCACTGTGGGGGGGGGGGACACGGGGTAAAGCCTGGGCAGTAGTGGGAGTCGGCACCATACAGGGTAATTGGGGTATGCCCTGGCACACTACCTGTGCACGTCTATTCTTTAATCTTAGTTTTCAAAATGATCTAAACTTTTAGTGAGTATTTACCTTGATCTGAGCCAAAGCTGGAAGAAATTGGTTGAAGTTCCAAAAAATAAATAAAAAAAAACTGTCCTGTCACGCCACTTCCCGTCCCCCCCTGCTGTCTTCTGGGAAACACACTGGTCCCAGGAGACAGCGGGGACCAGTGAGGACGCGCCGCGCCGCTCACGCATGTGCAGTAGGGAACCAGGCAGTGATGCCGCAATGCTTCACTTCCTGATTCCCTCACCGAGGATAGCGGCGGGGGCAGCCAAGAGACAATCGATTGCTCGGCTTCGGCTGCTGACATCGCGGGTGCGCTGGACACGCAAGTGTCCATTTATTAAAAGTCAGCAGCTGCAGTATTTGTAGCTGCTGGCTTTTAATATATATTTTTTTTGTGGGACCTCCGCTTTAAGAATTATTATTACGTTTAGAGTACAAATTATTATTATCAGACGAACCGCACATACTGTATTTACCATTCTTCCAATATAAGTATTGTTTGACACATTCGGTATGATAATTCTTTGTTTGTACAAATCATCTAGAAAACAATAAAAATTATGAAAAAATTTAAAATATGCAGCAGGATACATTTTGGCCTAAATCAATGAAGAAATTACATTTTGTACAATTTTTTATTGGATATGTTTTATAGCATAAAGTAAAAAAAATATATATTTTTATTTTAACTTTGTCTGTTTTTTGTTCATAGCGCAATAAAAACAAAAAAAAAACAAAGAGGTGATCAAATACCACCAAAAGAAAGCTCTATTTGTGGGAAATAATGAACATCAATTTTGTTTTGGTACAGCATTGCACGATCGCGCAATTGTCAAGTAACGACATATCGCAAAAAAATGGCCTGATCAGGAAGGGGGTAAAACCTTTCCGAAGCTGAAGTGCTTAATCTCAGTTTTAAAAATGATATAATTTTTTATATATTTCTTTATTGAAAATGTTCATCATTACAGACCAAATTACATTCATATATACATTCAAAATATAGCCAATATGTCAATAATAAAATAATACAGAGATCCGTCATGTCCAAGGCATCACATAAGGTCAAACCAAGCAGGTTCTGAAGTTTTTTCTTCCTTTTCTTTCCTATTTTTTTGTGAGGATTTGCCTTGATCTGACCCAAAGCTAGAATAAATTGGTTGCAGTTCCATAATAAAAAAAAAACTCCCCCTGGCCCCACCCCTGACTCCACCCCCTTTGCCCTGCCCATATATACCCCACCTTGAGAATAAACACACATGGGCAATCTCGTGGCATTCTTATCGTCCTACTAAATAGCCCACAATTTCTAGTGATTGCCACACATATGGCTGATCGATCCCACAAACTCAATTTAAAGAGGAAGTAAACCCTGATCAGTTTTATTTTTTTCCCCCTGCAAAGTAAACGCATAATGGGCTAGTATGCATCACATACTAGCCCATTATGTGCTACTTACCTGAAAACAAAGCCTGCGATGTCCCGGCTGGTGGACGCATTCATCTTCACCCATCTTCTCACGGGAGCCCCCAGTCATGGCACGAGCCCCTTAGAAACGGCGCGATCGTGCCCTTTCTTCAGCGTGCATGTGCCGATGACGTCAGCACAAGCGTTTATGGTAAACATCTCCTAAACCGTACAGGTTTAGGAGATATTTCCAGTACCTACAGGTAAGCCTTATTATAGGCTTACCTGTAGACAAAGGTGGTGCAACTAGGTTGACAACCACTTTAGTCACCACAACATGCTACATTCCATTTATTTATTACAGAAAATGATATAGTGCAGGAAAATGTCTTTAGCATTCTTCGTAATTTGTTACCTATGTGTAGCGATCGATCGCTAGCTACTAGCAAATAATTGTACACAATTTTAATAACAAAAATTGTAATGCCACAAATTGCCAGTGTCCGCACACCTAGACTATTTGGAACAATTACAGAATACTCTTCTAGTAACAGACATGATCACAGGTGTGCACAGCCTATTGCATTAGGGTGTGCACCTCAAAATTTAAACCCATATGTGCAGGGCTGGTGCTACCACTAGGCAAACTAGGGAGTCGCCTAGGGCGCACTGCTGCCTAGGGTGCCTGGTTGCTGGTGTTCCTACTCTCTTCTCTTTGCAGCAAGCAACTAAGGCCCCTTTCACATTGATGAGTTTTTCAGGCGGTACAGCGCTAAAAATAGCGCTGCTATCGCGCCTGAAAAACTCCTTCACTGCAAACTCAATGTGAAAGCCCGAGGGCTTTCACACTGAGGCGATGCGCTGGCGGGAGACAAAAAAATCTCCTGTCAGCAGCATCTTTGGAGCGGTGAGAGGAGCGGCATGTATACCGCTCCTTCACCGCTCCTTCCCATTGAAAACAATGGGAAACCGCGGCAATACCGCCCGCAATGCGCCTCTATAGAGGCGCATTGCGGGCGGTATTAACTCTTTATCGGCCGCTAGCGGGGGTTAATACCGCACCGCTAGCGGCTGATACCCGCGGCAATTCCGGCGGTATAGCGCCGCTATTTTTAGCGGCGTTATACCGCCACCGCAGCTCCCACCCCAGTCTGAAAGGGGCCTTAGTCTCAGCATCAGCAGACAGCCGCAGCTCTGTTCGCACATAGGGGGTTATTTACAAAAGGCAAATCTACTTTGCACTACAAGTGCACTACAAGTGCACCTGAAAGTCATTGTAGAACTGAGAGGGACATGCAAGGAAAATAAAAAACAGCATTTTTGCTTGCACATGATTGGATGATAAAATCAGCAGAGCTTCCCCTAATATCAGATCTTCCCCTCAGATCTACAGCGACTGCACTTCCTAGTGCACTTGTAGTGCAAAGTGCATTTGCCTTTTGTAAATAACCCCCATAGTGTCAGAGGCAAACAAACATTTATTCATTAATGAGCACAGGTAGGCTGCATTGATGAGCGCTGGTAGGCTGGTAGGCTGCATGCAGAGCTGGTGCAAGGATTTTTGACACCCTAGACAAAACCTAATTTTGCCCCCCCCTGGCTCACCCCTGAATCCACCCCCTTTTCTCTGTCCATGAATACCCCCACCTTTTTTAATGAAGAGCCCATCAAATGCAGCCCACCGGCATCCACCAGCGCCCACCAAATGCAGCCTCACTAGCGCCGATCAAATGTAGCCTCACCAGCGCCCATCAAATGCAGCCTCACCAGTGCCCATCAATGCAGCCTCACCAGCGCCCATCAAATGCAGCCTCACCAGCACACATCAATGCAGCCTCTCCAGCGCCCATCAAATGTTGCCTCACCAGCACCCATCAAATGCAGCCTCACCAGCGCCCATCAAATGTAGACTCACCAGCGCCCATCAATGCAGCCTCACCAGCACCCATCAAATGCAGACTCACCAGTGCCCATCAATGCAGCCTCACCAGCGCCCATCAATGCAGCCTCACCAGCACCCATCAATGCAGCCTCACCAGTGTGCATCAATGCCGCCTCACCAGTGCCCGTCAAATGTAGCCTCACCAGCACCCGTCAATGCAGCCTACCAGTGCCCATCAATGAATGCTTGCTTGCTTCCATTCATTCGGGACACAGACACAGTCCTCTGACACTATGTGTGAACGGAGCAGCGGTTGCCTGCTGCTGCTGAGACGTAGTTACTTGTAGGAACACCAGTGGCCGGCCGCCCCTAGGCTGCAGGGGGCCCTAGGTGGCTGCTTAATTTGCCTAGTGGTAGCACTGGCCCTGACTGCATGTGATGGGCGCTGCTGAGGCTGCATTGATGGGCGCTGGTATGCTGCATTGATGGGCGCTGGGGAGGCTACATTGGATGGGTGCTGCTGAGGCTGCACTGATGGGCGCTGGTGAGGCTACATTTGATGGGCACTGCTGAGGCTGCATTGATGGGCGCTGGTGGGCTGCATTTGATGGGCACTTAATTTAAAAGGTGGGGTATATATGGGCAGGGCAAAGGGGGTGGAGTCAGGGGTGGGGCCAGGGGGAGGCAAAATGAGGTTTCTCCTTGGGTGTCAAATATCCTTGCACCAGCCCTGCATATATGTGTGCGCATGTGTATATATACTGACATATCAGTAGGGCAGAGATTGGTGTCAGTAGGGTAGTGGATGATGTCACTAATTTTTATTTGTAATATTATTATTTTTTACAAGAGGTTGTGCAGCAGCTGAAGAGGATCTGCAGAATTGCTGATTCTGATTGCTGGCTTGCCCCTATTTTTGGGGGACCCTGGCAGCTAGAGACCATCTAAAAATCACACCGAACACATAATCACTCAAAAAAGAAATAAAAGGAACGGATAAAGAGGCAGGGAGGGAGGTGGGAGAGACAGTGACAAGGGGAAGAGAGGCTTGGCAAGCAGCTCAATCAGAGGTGGCTTCTTGTGGTGTGACACACCCCCTGTGTTATTGGGTGCCTGGACGTCAGAGTACTCCTGGGGAGGGCGAGAGACTGAATCTGCTCCGAGCTCAGTGACAGCCAGCTCGCTGGAAGCGCACGGCGACTCAACAAGCTCACAGACTGACAATCAACAGATTGCGATGACATTGCCTGGAAGCCATCAGTGAGGAGCAGGTCCGAGTGCAGCTAAGGACAGGATGGCAGCAACAGGGTGACTGCCAGCGCAGCGATGCCCATCCGAGGCAGATGTGGTGGGCACACCATCGCGGTAAAGCTAAGAAGGATGCAGAGCGGCAGAGGAGCTGTCAATCATCTAAGAAGAGGTGCCTAGACCCGGAGAACCACCACGCAGGGCTCATCCGATCACAGGGGTGCGGCTGCTCAGGGGACTCATCTTCACCCATCCAGCAGCAGAGGTGGGCGCCCACTGCCCAGTGGCTAAGAGTGTGATAACCTTGATAAAAGGCAGAGGTGGGGGACCAAGAAGGGGTGAGGACTCCAATTATTAAAAGCTGGAGACATGACTGTGGTCTCGGGAGAGAACATAGATGAGACTCTGGTGTCCCTCAGTGCCCTGGGGCAAGAGGGTTATGACCCAGAGAGGGCCACTCAGGACTGCTGCGAGAGGGTGGTCATCAATATCTCAGGGCTTCGCTTTGAGACCCAGCTCAGGACTCTTGCTCAGTTCCCTCAGACCCTTTTGGGGGACCCCAGGAAGAGGATGCGCTTCTTCGACCCCCTGCGGAACGAGTACTTCTTCGATCGCAACCGCCCATGCTTTGACGCCATATTATATTATTACCAGTCTGGGGGCCGGCTCCGCAGACCTGTTAACGTCCCCGTGGACATTTTCCTGGAGGAGATGAAGTTCTACGAACTGGGTGAGGAGATCATTGAGATTTTTAGAGATGATGAAGGGTTCATTAAAGAGGAAGAGAAACCCCTACCGGAAAATGACTTTCAGAAACAGGTTTGGTTGCTGTTTGAGTATCCTGAAAGTTCAGGACCTGCCAGAGGAATTGCTATTATCTCTGTTTTGATCATTCTCATTTCCATAGTTATATTTTGCTTGGAGACCCTTCCTGAATTCAGGGAGGATGGCAAACACACAGGTGAGCACCTGATGGCCAATGGAACCCAGTCCGCAAAAGACAGCCCCTTCACCGACCCTTTCTTCCTTATTGAAACTCTTTGCATTATTTGGTTTTCCTTTGAGCTCTTGGTCAGGTTTTTTGCCTGTCCCAGCAAGCCTGCTTTCTTCAAGAACATGATGAATGTCATTGATATTGTGGCCATTATCCCCTATTTCATTACCTTGGGCACAGAGCTGGCAGAACAGCAAGGTAACAATGGGCAACAAGCTATGTCCTTGGCTATATTGAGGGTAATCCGCTTGGTGAGGGTCTTCAGGATTTTCAAGCTATCAAGACATTCCAAAGGGCTCCAAATCTTGGGCAAAACCCTGCAAGCCAGTATGAGGGAATTGGGTCTTCTCATATTTTTCCTCTTCATTGGGGTCATTTTGTTCTCTAGTGCTGTCTACTTTGCAGAGACTGATGACCCAGATTCTCTCTTCACCAGCATCCCGGATGCCTTCTGGTGGGCTGTGGTCTCCATGACCACAGTGGGCTATGGTGACATGTATCCACTGACCATTGGTGGCAAGATAGTAGGTTCCCTGTGTGCCATAGCTGGCGTGCTAACCATTGCCCTCCCAGTCCCTGTCATTGTCTCCAATTTTAACTACTTCTACCACAGGGAGACTGACCATGAAGAGCAGTCCCAGTACACTCATGTCACCTGTGGACAGCAACCCTCTTCTTTTGGTGAGCTAAAAAAAACTGACAGCAAACAGTCCTTTAATAAATCTGAGTACATGGAGTCAGAAGACCTAGAGGATGGCAGATTTCCTCACTTAACCACCAACCAACACTATGGCGAACAAAAAAAGTTAACTGAGGTATGACCTCTTTGGTAAGTTCCTCAGACTGTCCGTAAAAAGCTAAAGGGTCTTGATGTTAACGACCTCATTAATAGTGCTGGCCATGTAGAAGAAGGTCAATGCACTGTGGATGGTTAAGCATATGCAGTAGAGAATGAAAATCCTAGGTGTAAGGTTGTCTTAGAATTACTATATTGCTAGTGTTTGACCAACTGTGAAGATCGCTGGGTTCGTAAAAAAAAAAAAAAAAAAAATTGGTACATCATCTGCACATGGTAAAGGTGACTTAGTAACCTAGTTCAAATAATTACCTCCAAGCAAATGCCCCCTTTGCGTGGTCTGTAAGTGGCTTCTTGTGAGGACTATATTTATGCGACAATGTGTTTCCATCAGTGTTTCCCAAGGATTATTACACCACGCAGTAGCTGGGAAATGCCATCCTGTAGGAATTACACACTAGCACATTATTAACATGGCATAAGCTGCTACGGATAGATTTTTGCAACAGTGCCATTCAATGACAAGAACTCAATAACACAGTGTTCTTGGGGACTTAGAGGAGACACAAGGGCTGCACAAGACCAGCTGTTGTGGAGCGGGGACGAAAAGTTAAGAACGCATTTCCTATTTTAATTTTTACTTTTTTTTTGGCTTAGCCCAGCTTTTGATCTGCTATTTATTCTTATTTGCACAAACAATGGAAATAAAAATTGTCTCTGAGATGGAGAGGTTATCATAACAAAGCCATTACAATGGGAAAAATGAAGATTCCCAATTTTGACTGAGCAACTGGTTCTTATTTTGTCACCTCTGTGTATAAACATCTGCAGTTTTTGCACATTCTCTTAATTTGTTTACATCATTGCCGTGCGTGGCATTTTTTTTTAACCCTTTGGCTGCTAGGGATTCCTGCAAAATCATCTTCTTGGAAAAAAAAGGGTTCATTTTGTTTAGCCTTTTTTTTATTTTTTTTATTTAACCAAATATTTTCGTAAGTGCCTTCATGTGTAGGGTCAGAATTTTGGGTTGTGTATATATTTTTTTTTTTTGCATTGACACTTTTGACCAGATTATTAAAATATATCAGTGGTGAAGATGAACCTTAATGAAGGGGTCACAGGTTATCAGGCTGGAAATGAAATCATACTGTGCTCTCAGTGGATTATGTTGCATTAATGTTATAGTAGCCATACATGCACTTAAATATATTATTTTTCATTATTGGCTGTCTATAGGCTTCGGTTATTTGATTGTCCTATTGAGTCATTGCTTGAATGCCAGTGGTGTACAGGTTACCTTGTCAATAAGTGTTGTGATGTTTTTTACTAGATGAAATTGCACAGCACCAAGGCACTATAGTCACACAAAAGCTTCTCAGGGGTTATGAGATGTGATTATCTTCTCCAAAAAATACTACCGGTCTGACAGCAGCACAGCCTATCCAATTTAGTTCAATCATCTGCATTTCACATTGAGTTCCATCATCTGCTTCAATGAATCATTTTCATGCTTTTATTTTCATTGTACGATCACCAGCGCAAATTGCTCTTGTGTGACCTTGCCGTCAAAGCATGCAAGCCCCGTCACCAAAATCTCAAATTCCTTGTGATGTTCATGCAATTTCAAAAGTCATCCTTAGTGTTTTTAAATCTGCAGCTTTCATTAAAATAATACCTGGTGATCCTGCTATGGAGGTCCAGGTTCGGGCACTTCCTGTTATAGGGTGATAACCGTCTGTCCTCGTTTCCCAGTTGTGCTCCTGCATTGTCACCCTGTCACACAGGTTTCCAATTAACAATTTAAGTGGCTCTTTCAACATACAATATGCAGGCAATAGTCCACTGTTGTCACCATCAGGAAGTTGTCCTTGAAAAATTGTTGCAAAGAGGCTGCAAAAGATCAGCAGCACTGAGATGCAGGAAAGGATCAAAAAAAGGGGAAAACAAACAATTTATTATTTTTTGAATTGCATTTTTTATGATACACAGTGTTTTACAAATGATACATCTTTCATTAAGGATTTGCATCTACCTTAAAGTGGTATTAAATCCAAAAGCAAACATTTACGATATTGCACCTTGCCAATTTTCTCTTTCCCTATTTTTCCTATTTTTATATTGCACCTTCCCAATTTTCCCTTTCCATATTTTCCCTATTATTATATTGCGCCTTGCCAATTTTTTCTTTCCATATTTTCCCTATTACTATATTGCACCTGGCCAATTTCCCCTTTCCCTATTTTACCTATTATTGTATTGCACCTGGCCAATTTCCCCTTTCCCTATTTTACCTAATATTGTATTGCACCTGGCCAATTTCCCCTTTCCCTATTTTACCTATTATTGTATTGCACCTGGCCAATTTCCCCTTTCCCTATTTTACCTATTATTGTATTGCACCTGGCCAATTTCCCCTTTCCCTATTTTACCTATTATTGTATTGCACCTGGCCAATTTCCCCTTTCCCTATTTTACCTATTATTGTATTGCACCTTGCCAATTTCCCCTTTGCCTATTTTACCTATTATTGTATTGCACCTGGCCAATTTCCCCTTTCCCTATTTTACCTATTATTGTATTGCACCTGGCCAATTTCCCCTTTCCCTATTTTACCTATTATTGTATTGCACCTGGCCAATTTCCCCTTTCCCTATTTTACCTATTATTGTATTGCACCTGGCCAATTTCCCCTTTCCCTATTTTACCTATTATTGTATTGCACCTGGCCAATTTCCCCTTTCCCTATTTTACCTATTATTGTATTGCACCTTGCCAATTTCCCCTTTGCCTATTTTACCTATTATTGTATTGCACCTGGCCAATTCCCCCTTTCCCTATTTTACCTATTATTGTATTGCACCTGGCCAATTTCCCCTTTCCCTATTTTACCTATTATTGTATTGCACCTGGCCAATTTCCCCTTTCCCTATTTTACCTATTATTGTATTGCACCTGGCCAATTTCCCCTTTCCCTATTTTACCTATTATTATATTGCACCTGGCCATTTTCCCCTTTCCCTAATTTACCTATTATTGTATTGCACCTGGCCAATTTCCCCTTTCCCTAATTTACCTATTATTGTATTGCACCTGGCCATTTTTCCCTTTCCATATTTTCCTTATTGCACCTTGCCAATTTCCCCTTTCCCTATTTTACCTATTATTATATTGCACCTGGCCATTTTTCCCTTTCCATATTTTCCTTATTACTATATTGCACCTTGCCAATTTTACATTTGCCAATTTTACCTTTGCCTATTTTCCCTAATATCATATTGCACCTTGCCAATTTTTCCTTTCCCTAACTTTCTTTCCCATATTTTCACCTGGTGATCTGGTCTGGTCAATAAGTCTTTTGTTATTCAAAAGAACAAGCTCTCTTTCAGATGTAGCAGTCTGATGGTTGGGACAAACCATCCACCACTGCTTACAATGACCAGATATTATTTATTTATTTATGAAAAACCTTTATCCCTAAAGGAAAATGTATTTACATTTTCTAGAATGTCTAATCCTGTGTACACACGACCGTTTTTCATGTCGAAAAAAATTACATTTTTAAAATTGGTCGTAAAAAAGGCCGTGTGTAGGCCCCAGAGCAGTTTTTCGACGAGAAAAACGGCCATTAAAAATGTAGAACCTGCTCTATTTTATCTCGTCTTTTTTTACTTCGTTTTTCACGTCGTCAAAAACGGTGGTGTGTACACTTTAACGAGGGGGAAAAAACGTGCATGCTCAGAAGCAAGTTATGAGACGGGAAATTAGCATAATCAGCCCAAAGGACTCCATTCGAATGGAACTTCCCCTTTATAGTGCCGTCGTACGTGTTGTACGTTGCCGCGGTTTGCTCGAGCATTTTTTATCACGATCGTGTGTATGCAAGGCAGCAGTGATCAAGTTCTGGGGAAAAGAGTGTGGGAACTCCCACCCAAGATCCACTCCCCCACCAAAAAAAAAAAAAATTATACGCTGATATGCATAATTACTAAACCGCAAGTTCTTTCTAAATCCCGTGATAACTGGCGGCAGAGCTCCACAATGTCTCCTGGGAACAATGACAAAAGCTCCCAGGAGACATTGCGGCATCGAGAAAGTGACTGAATACCCGCACACTACCTGATGAATCCATATACAGGAAGCTGCCAGTAACATAAAGGATTACTAAGGTTTGCCTGCCCCTGACAGTGACTCGAGCTGGGCATCGCCGCTTAGTGAAGGATTGGCTCGGGCGGCTCGGCTGCTCTAGTCCTGCAAAGGGAACTGAGTTCCTGCTGTGAAAAAAGTGCAGGAACTCCGTTCCCACGCGCTCCCGCAGTACTTGAGCCCTGCAAGGCAGGCTTGAGAGGAATCACGTCGAGAAAACGTTTTTTTTTTTCCATGACATGATCAGTTCCCTGATTATCAGTGTAGATGTCCCCTGTGTGGATTTGTCGGTTATTGGCTCTCCTCTCCTCACATGCTCCCAGTGTGAGGAGGAATTCCGATTACCGGCAAATCCTGTTTACACTGCGATCGGCTGTGGTTGGACACAGCTAATCACGTGGTAAAGAGCCGCTGTGCTTGGCTCTTTAACACAATCTGTGATCAGCTGTGTCTCAAGGACACAGCAATCACAGATGCCTGCAAATACGCACCACAAGGGGTGTGCGAGCAGCACGATCATGGAAGGACGTCATATGACGCCCTCCCAGCAATTTGAGACCACGCTGTAGCAGTTATTCGGTTATAGCGTGGTCGTGAAGAGGTTAACAGACCAAGCTATCTAGACAAAGTAGCAGTCAAAGGGCTAAGACAAACCATTTAAAGCTGATAGGGGTGCTTACAATGATCAGTTTGTATTCATTTATGTAAAACCTTGATCCCAAAGGGAACAAACTGCTGTAACTGCGTATAAAGTGTTAGCTGGAGTTTGTTAGTCAAGTCCATCTAAATCTTATAGTAGAAATTTGGCCAAGATCAGCAGGGACCAGCCACATTTTCATTAATGTATGGGCAGGGAGGTTGTATAGCAGTTGATCTATCTGCACAACCTCCCTATTGGTTAATTTCCACTCGATCGGTGCCACCAGACAGCAGGGAAGTCTCCCCACTATCAGCATACAAAGGTAAAATGGGGAGGATTCTCCCATCCACATGGAGTGTGTGGATGGGGGAATCAAGTAATTTTCTTTGTTCAACCTATAGGTATATATCTATAAAACTACCTAAAACTACCCTCCCTTTAGGCTGGATTCACATCTATGCAGTTTTAGTGCATTTTGCAGATTTGTACTACAGAACGTGTTCCATGGAAAACAATGTTAAATGGACTGTAGTGCAAATGTCATCCAGATCATCCAATGTCATTGTTGGGACCATTGTTGTGCCTACCTTCCCCGTAGAAGTATCAGAAGCCCAGTAGTTGATGGTTTCAGGTCCTGGGCTTGGAGCTGGACCCTGGCTGTCACAGTCAGTTGGCGTCTCCAACACTAGTGTCGGCGGGGGGGCCATCCCTGAGCTGCTGAGATTTTAAAACCACGCTTAGACGAATAGCTGATAACCCAGCACAATTTTAAAAGAGCGGCTGGAATTCAAGTGGTTAACTTATAAGAACAAAGCCCACACCTATTACTGTTTATACAATCTGACTACATCACAGTAATAAAAATGGAGGATTTGCAGGTTGGATGAAAACGTAAATGCAGTAAAAATGCTTTTGGCAGTTAAATTGTACACGTATATGCATCGCATCTAAAAGAGGAGCGTTTAAGGATAAATGAGGCACTGAGAGATTTAACTTGTAACGTAACCCTGCCAGGGTAATTTGTAAAGAGTTTCATATCTGTCATAATATAGGCTCTTTACTTACCCTTTCAGCAGCCCATTTATTGAAATGGTGCCTCTTCAGTTTTTGCCAGCCACTGCAAATATTCCATACTTCTGGGTGTGTAGAGTACCAGTTTTCCCACTGCATGCTGTGGTTTCTCCCATTGGCTCCTGAATCACTACAGGACTCGAGGACCAGCGAGGGGAACCAATGCATTCAGGCAGGTATTCAATCCATATGATCAGTGCAATATCTGCAGCAGCCAGCTGACAGGGTCACTTAAAAAGGATCAGTTGGTTGCTGAGATGTAAGAGGATGACTCCCGTGGCTTAGAAGCTGGAGGCTAATTCAACACTCTCTTTCAAAGCTCAAATATCTGTTTAGGATGGATGTTGTTGGGTTTGGCTTGGTATCTCAGGGACGTTGAACCTCAGTAGCTTCCATGTTATGTTGCTCAAGGCTCTGTTCACACTTGAGAATTTTGGTGCTTGAAGCTCCAAAATGCTCAACATCCAAAATCCCATTGGATGAACCCGACCCCTTTCACTGTTCACAGACCAGCCTGCATCCCCCTCGATTCTCTGAAATCACTTGGGTGTGAAGGCCCTGGAGTCCACTCTTCTCCACTGTAGTCCACCATCCAAATAACAGGCTTCATACTGAAGAGGTTTAACTCCAACCATGATTTACTAAAATGACAACCCATCCAAAGCTATGCCTCCAACATGTTTTACCCACAGCAGAGCTTAATCATGGGGAACCAAAATCCTTTAGTTTTCAGTTGTGCCTGTTCACACCTGAGCGTAGTGTCACTTGAAGCCTGTAGGTCGAAAAAGTACACAAGCTTCTTTTTAGTAACAAACTTCAAGCGTTTTTGGCCCCAATAGACTTCAATGGTAAGGCCTCAAACAGGACATAACAGACGTATGGCGCTTTTCCCCCCAGTAACTAATTTTTCAAAGTATTAAATCATTTTAAAAAAAGGCTCAAGCCTCAACAATCTAAAATACCTACATTAATGTTTACAAAAAAGGCCTTTAAAATGACCAAAGATGTTTAGAT
This sequence comes from Rana temporaria, assembly GCF_905171775.1. Lineage (NCBI taxonomy): Eukaryota > Metazoa > Chordata > Amphibia > Anura > Ranidae > Rana > Rana temporaria. Next base: position 346,959,171 of record NC_053491.1, read on the forward strand.
TAAGTGTGAATCAGCCTAATAATTCCATGAGAGTAGAGTAGTGGAGGCTGAGAACATAATTACTTGTTCTACAAATTAACATCATTGGAGTGTAATGTTTAGGTCCTTCTCTGTTTCTTTGTAACTCCAGACTGTTTGCCCTTTTAGGGTTAGGGTTAGGGTTTGCCATTAAAGAATAAGGCTAGGACTCAGGAATCGGAACAGGGACCTCCCCCAGAGGTCAAAAGTCAAAAGGCAGGATCCCAGAGGTCAAAGGTCACAGGGCGTGGCCGACTAAGTCAGGGAATGAACAAGTCGGGGAAAGTGTCTAAAGTGTATGTATAGATAGTAAGAATGGATTAGAACTCCTTGCACGTTTTTACTGCTGTCTGTAGATTCCCCCTGTCTGTTGGTGACCAAAATCACAGAGACATCAGAATATGATATAAGAGTAATGTTCTGGTGACAGCTGTCTAATTTCCCCAATTTGTAGAGTTTTACTTTTATTTTCTGTTGCATCTCTGGGACAGGACTTGAAGGAAAATCTCCCCAATGGGACACAGACAGCTTTAAAAAAAAAAAAAACGTGATAAGAGGTTAGAGCCCCCGTCATGCTTTTATTGCTTTTTGTGTTTCTGCTGGAGAAATTCACTCTCTCTATATATTTCTATATATTTTCAATTATCACCAGAACAGCAGTAGAATGTTTTTTTTCTGTTGACAACTATCTAAGGACTCATTCACACCACAGTGTATGCGTTGTCGTTCACAAAATGCATGCATGTTGGTATGCCTTTTAACGCGTGCTGTAGTGCATTTTTAACAGAGATCGTAGTGCTTTATTTCCTTTTTATTTTATTTCCTTATTTTTTTTAAACGTTTAAATGTTGTTATGCGCTGATGCATGTGCTGTTTTAGGCTGGGTTCACATATATGCGGCTATGTTTTCAGTGCGGGAGTCCGGCGTGGTTCTGTTCACTGATTTGTGTGTGATTCAGGTGCAAATTTTTACCTGAAATTGCACCTGAACCGGACCCAAAATCGCACCACGGTCACCCTGCACATGTGTGAACTGATTCCATTGAAATCCGTTCTGATTCACATGTTATGTGAATTGGATGTGGTTAAAACCGCATCCAATTCGCTTATATGTGGACCGAGCCTAAAACTCGCTTAAATCTTTATTATTTTTTGGCAATAACATGGTGTGGGCATATATCTGCCAGTCACAAGTTGTGTCAAACCCCTCTAGCCTGCGTCCTAGAATAGGAGGGAGGCGAAGCCTCCATTAAGCTACATGTAATATCCCACTCCGGTATAAACTGAAGGAATAAGAAATTGCCTTCTTCTTGCCTTGTGCAAGCAACTGGAGATTTTCCTCACCTTGCAGATATTTTCTCTCAATTTCTCTTGTGCCTATGGGACAGGAAGTGAGGTTAGGTCTGCTCAATGGGACAAAGCAAATAGAACGAGTTTTCACCATTCTATTTAACTATTCCTTATTCAAAAACTAAAAAGAATGCTTTGGTTTTAGATATACAGAAAGTGGTTCTAAAGGCAGAATGTTTTGCATGCAGTTTCCCCCCTTCCAGCCTTCCCTGTAATACCTACCTGATCTCAATCCAGCCATGTGCACATGAGCAGAGGCTCTGTCTGCTCTCTCCCTCCTCCTCGGCTTAGAGACAGCAGCAGGAGCCATTGGCCATTGCAGCCAGTGACGAGGGAGCAGGGGGTTGGGTGGACGAGTGCACACATAGCAAGCAGCATTTTGATATGGGAAGCCACAACCAGTAGGAGGGCTTAGTGGTAGGATTAGGCTTAACAGGAAAGTTCAATAATTGCATATAAAATTTATCTGCTTACATTTTTAGTTCTGATTGTTTTAACATGCAGCTTTCAATGAAATTATCCTCTGCTTGTGCAGTCGTTCATTATGTGCTCAGTTTGAATTGCCCAAGTTTGTGAAGGGTCGCTTTAAGTGAAACACCACTCTGTTTGCCCGGGAATGTTTAGTAATGTATCTGGTATTCAAGGTGTAAGGCTTCCTTTAGATGGGTAAATGAGGGTGGATTGGTGCCTGTGTTCAGGCACCAAACCAAACCAGAAAAGCTGTTACATGCAAAGTGGCATCGCAGGCCAATGATTTGTACAGGGTACACATCTGGGTGCACCACTGGTGGCCACTGCTGTGTGTATTTAATGATTTTCTGCTGGCAAGAATCAATGATTGTCACCGATGTCCATCCAAGGGAATGAGACTTAAAGTGATACTAGTCATACTTCATATTCCCATCGCACACATTCCTGAAAGAGCTCTTAAATTTGGGTGCTGCAGCAACACCTAGCTGGAAACTGGTTCAAATCACAATGTAGATATTTGCCAGCACACCATGGAAGGACGTGAATAGCATCCAAACAGATGATTTATTGCATGATCACAACACAAGGAGAGTGCAACGTTTCGAAGTCACGCAGGACCCCTTCGTCAGGCATGTGAGGCAGAGATCACATGCCTGACGAAGGGGTCCTGCGTGACTCCGAAACGTTGCACTCTCCTTGCGTTGTGATCATGCAATGGTGTGCTAGCAAATATCTACATTATTAAAGTGATACTAAACACACAGATTTACATTGTCCCTTCCATTTCTGTATGTGGATGGTGGCACTGTAATTATTTTAGGCCTCATGTACACTGCTGCCGGTAAACGGACGTTTAGGATCAGTTGGATGTTATTTTCAGTTTCTATAGGCAGTTGAGTTTAGAAACATATTTTGGAAAGCAAAAAAATGCGTTCAGAACGGATGTTCAGAGGCATTTGAAAGGCCAAATGCATTTAAACAGCTTGTAAACAGTAAGGGCCCTTTCACACAGGACGGATCCGTGACGTTCTGATCCGCTAACCTCCGCTTGCTCAGCAGGGATCACTCCGCGGATAACAGGGCGGTCCCTGCAACTGTGCAGGGACCGCCCTTTCAGATCTCCGCTCTCCCCTATGGGGGCATCGGATGAACACGGACCGTCTGCAGAATTGGAGGATTGCGGACACGGATGAGATCGGGTGTCAGCGGATGTTCATCCTCTGACACCCGCAATCTGATAGGGATCAATGTATGTCCCTTTTTCATCTGTAAATGGATGGATGAAAAGCGGACATGCGGTCCGCATGTGTGAAAGGGGCCTTACTCGCATTTAGTCGCGTTTCACTTTTGGCCATTTAAAAAAATAAACACTTCTAAACGCCTCATGTAAACGTGGCAAAACCGACATTTTAAACGTTGGTTATAATCTGTCAAGTTAAATCATTCAGGAGAGGTTGTAAAAACATCCCGTGTACATCAAGCCTTGTTAAAAAAAAAAAAAATCAAAGTACCCTTTTCCTAATCGACATACAGCTGTCACAAGTCCTAGCCTGTCTGCAGAGAAACATAAGCAGGAGGAGATTCTAGTCCTCTGCTGCTGGTCACATGTTCCAAAAAAATGTGGCTGCAGGGCGGTTGTGGTGTAGCTCCATTTAATTAATTGGGGCACATCCGATGGACGGTAATGCACTCCGAATATTTTTTTTTGTCACACGGCAATGCAAATGCAACATATGTAGACCCCCGTCCACTGCCTTCGCAGCTTAAGGGGGAACAGTTGGAGGGGGTGGCTATAAAAACATGGCTTAACCGGGTGTAAACTAAGTCTAATGCCTTGTACACACGACCGTTTTTTCAGATGGGAAAACTGCTATGAGAGCTTTTCGCCGGGAATCCCGGCCGTGTGTATGCTCCATCGCAGTTTTTCTGACGGGAAAACTGCCGGACAAAAAAAGAGAGCAGGATTCCTTTTTTTCCCGTAAGGAAAAAATCCTGGCGGGAACACCATTCGTCTGTATGCTTTTCCGAGGGGAAAAAAAACGTGAATGCTCGGAAACAATTTGACGCATGCTCAGAAGCATTGAACTTAATTTTCTTGGATCGTCGTAGTCTTTTACATCACCGCGTTCTTGGCAGTCAAAAGTTCATGCAAGGCAGGCTTGAGAGGAGTTCCATCGGGAAAACCATTCGTGTTTTATCTGACGGGAAAAACGGTCGAGTGTACGGGGCATCAGAGCCCTTTCACATATGCAGTTATTTAGGCGGAACAGATCGGAAGCTCTATGGGCAGGCTGATTTGTGTCTGTTTATACCTGCCTACCTCTGAGTCCATCTAGATAAAAAAAAAATGCAAGGCCTGTGTTTTTTTTTCTCTGGACCTAAGCGTGACAGATTGGAGGCTTCCATCCAGCCATCCATAGAGCTATCACGGGTCCTCTGACCCATCCGCTGGGTAAATGCGGAACCACAAACTGAACAGGCCTGGGTGGAAAAAAAAAACGGACATCCATCCCGTTCAGCTTCCATTCAGTGGGAATCTTATCACGGATCTGCTGCTGAACTGAGCGGAGCGGCTCCATGTAAAAGAACCCTTAGTCAGCAAAATTAAATGGGTTTGCATTTTGTACAACCTTAGATAAACTCAGAGGTTATAGTCTCAAAAATTAGCAAAGGGACACAATTCATCTTTTTTTGTTGGCCGCTTGCCATCTTATAATTTGCTGCACTCTCAGAACACATTCACAGGCTGGATTCCAGCAACATTTGATAAGACTTTCAATGAAAAATTCAGCCCACACTAAAATTTGCTGTATCCGTAAAACTGCAAATGTTAGAATTGCCATCAAGAGATTTGGTTGCATTCACACTTGTTATACGGGATTTTTCTGGTGGCTGCTGATTCATTCTTTTTTTTGATCATTTTCATTCCTTACCTGTTGTGACTGGCAAATCATTAATGACTGGCTGATGTTGGCAAATGTTCTCCAATTGGCTGAATACAAACAACAAATATGCTTCCCCCGGTATGTCCGATCAGCCCCTACCCTGTCCACCTTTAGGAGATCCCTGAAAACTCATTTATTCAGGACAGCCTATCCCACACCCACCTAACAACTGTCCAGAGCCACCCCCATCAAATTATTCTCTGCAGCTATTACCTTTTGTACCACCCCCCCCCCCCCCCTTCAGAATGTAAGCTCTACGAGCAGTGCCCTCCTGTACCTACTGTATTGAACTGTACTGTAATTGTGCTGCCCCCCCCCCCCCTCTACATTGTAAAGCACTGCATAAACTGCTGGCGCTATATAAATTGTGTATAATAATAATAATTTGTTTGTGCGTTTTGCACTACAGTACATTTAACATGGTTTTCTGGTCTAGTTCACATCTGTGCATATCGAGAAGGTGCATTTTTTGGAAAGGATCAGAAACTTTTTTTTCCCCACAGCAGATTGAGTTTTGCGTGTAATATACTTCAATGGACAAATGTTGCGTTTTGTGATGCATTTTGCGTTTTAGCTAATATGGAAGTATGACAGTTCTGTTCATGTAGTGTGACTTTGATGTGACTTTACATCAAAGTCGCATTAAAGTAGTGCAGTAACCTTTATGCGTCCAAACTTACATGTTTGCATTAAGGGCTGGGGTTAAATGTTAGGGTTAAGGGCTAGGTTTAAATGGTAGGGTGAAATGTTAGGATTAGGGTTAAGGGCTAGAGTTAGGGTTACATGTTAGGATTAGGATTAGAGATAAAGTTAGGGATGGATTTAGGGTTAGCGGTAATTGTTGGTGTTAGAATGCTAACCCTAACAATTGCCTAACAATTATGTTCCCTAAGAGTGCTTGCTAACTGTGGGGGGTGCTTTGGTTGGGGGAAGGAAAGGATCAGTGTTCCTGTTTAACATAAGCACAAGATCAGTACATTCCCCTCTCACAGAACAGAGCAGCCCCAATCCTCCTTTTCTGGGGTCCCCTGGCACCTACTCTTCTCGAGTGCCCCTATGGAGAGTCGCTTTCCATGGGGTCACTCGTGCGCGCGCGGCCTCCTGTGTCCTGCATCCATTGACACAGACAGCAGGACTCGGCCCCGCCCCCGGCTGCCGTGTCACTGAATTTGATGTATCCATGAAACTCCATTTGAATGTAATTATATGACCAACTTATTAAAAGGATCTTGGATGCTTTCACATTTTTTTTCTGGCGGCCTTTACTGTATTAGTATGTTATGAAATCTGTGTTCTGTCTATCAGGCCAACGCACAAGCACACCACCAGGGGGGTGTCATAGACAGCCTAGGGCGGCTTACAGAAAGTGGGTAAAATGACGCCGACCATCACTCAACCCGGAAGAGGAGTGCCAATCTGGACAGGGAGCGTTTAGTGTATGCGAACGGTGCTGGAGAGCCGGTAAGTAAAGCTTTTCATTTTTTATATATATATATATTTATGTATACATGCTTTTGGTCTGGTTTTGTGATGCTTATCAGAATCTGGAAGCTTCCTTTGACAAGGGGGTCCCCAGATCCTGCCCCCCCCCCCCCCAATGTACGCCAATACATTTTTTTTACTTTAAACCCAGCAGCTCTAAAGATCACAATCTTCATACAGCACAAGCCTTCAATGAGCGTTTGAAAGCATGTAGAGATGGAAATGTGCTGAGATTAGAATAAAGACTGCAGTTTTTTTTTTTAGGTGTATAAAAGAAGAAATTGTTGACATTCCTTTAGCTGTGTCTAATGCTCAATTAGGCTGGATTCACACCTATGCAGTTTTAGTACTTTTTGCATTTTGCAGATTTGCACTACAGTCTATTTAACATTGTTTCCTATGGAACACGTTCTGTAGTACAAATCTGCAAATTGTAAAGCACTAAAAATGCATAGATGTGAATCCAGCCTTAAAGTCTAATTATGAGCTAGCCTAAGAAACATCTGCACCTAAAGGGATGTTGGTTCACTTTCTTTGTTATCATTCTGTTAATGCGGGCAACTCTTTTAGGGCATGTTTACACCTGCATTGTCCTCTGAGGAGTGATCTGCGGTGGAACGCACTTCAGAGGGAATTTGACAGGTGGCAGGGAGGCATTATATCACCTTCTCACTGCCTGTTTTAACTTTGTAAAGCCCACACCAACCATGTGGATTGCATGCAATTTCAGTATGGCCCTATTCATTTGAATGGGTTGCGTTCGGTGACAGTAGTCCCCATTGAACGCAATAGGGGGTTTCATTTTTACATGGACGTGGCAGTGCCGATCCTGACCTCCCTGGGGCCCTAAGCAAAATGACATGTCACATTAAAGTTGAGAAGCGGGGGGGGGGGGGGGGGGGTTCACTATCGGAAATTACATCTTACATGAAAGTGAGAAGCGGGGGGTGCTGACTTGCTGACTTCTTACCTCTTCTCCCATGCAGCCAGTGTGTTAAGAAGCGGGGGGGGGGGGGGCGAAAATTACTTCTCACCAGGCGGGGCCTCTAGTAATTTGGGGGGCCCTCTGCAGCTTTGCGTGGCCCTAAGCGGTTTGCATAGTGAGCCTATAGGGCGGATCAGCCCTGCCTTGTACACATGATCGGAATTTCCAATGGAAAAAGTCAGACGGAATTTTTTCATCTAATATTCTGACCGTGTGTGGGTGCCCCATCTGAGTTTTTCCATCAGAAATTCCAACAAACTAATGCCCCGTTCACACAATCGGAATTTCCGACAGATTTTTCTGACAGAATTCCGTTCAAGCTGTCTTGCATACACACTGCCACACCAAATTCGGACTGTCCAAAACGCGGTGACTTACAACACTACGACGATATCAGGGCACCAATTCTGCCTAGTCCCATAGAGCTGCGCAATCGCGGCAGTTTGCGCCAGGCGCGCATGCGCGGTATGCGCGCGCTCGCGGTGTTGGCGTGCGCATGCGCAGTGTTTGTGCGCACGGCTTGTTCCTCTCCCGGCCAATCAGAGCCCTGAGCGGGCTATTTAAACCGCCCTCTTCCTGTTCCGGAGCGCCCCATGACAGATATTTCAATGGACTTCATTATAGATCTGCCCCCTTCTGAAGGCTTTACTACAATCCTAGTGGTGATTGACCGACTGTCCAAACTAGCACACTTCTTACCCATGATTGGCACACCCTCCGCAGCAGAAACTGCCAAAGTTTTTTTTAAAGAAATTGTGAAACTCCATGGGGCACCCAAGAGTATAGTATCGGATAGAGGTGTGCAATTTACATCTAAGTTCTGGAGGGAGCTCTGCAAGTCACTGGAAATAAAAAATTGTCTTTCGTCTGCCTACCACCCGCAATCCAACGGTCAGACGGAAAGGACCAACCAAACGTTGGAGCAATATCTTCGTTGCTTTTGTTCGTCATCCCATTATGACTGGTTGTCTTTGCTACCATCGGCAGAATTTGCCTATAATAATTCAATTCATTCATCTACCAACCAAACTCCATTTTGGGCCAACTATGGGTACCACCCTTCTTTCCTTCCAGACTCTATTCCCAAAATACCGGTCCCAGCTGTCCAGGAGCGCATAATCTCTCTGCAACAGAACTTTCAGAAACTCAAGAAGGTCATGCAGCAAGCCCAAGAGAATTACAAAAGATTCTACGACAAGGGGAAGAAGGAGTGTCCAGCTTTCAAAGTCGGGGAAGAAGTCTGGCTATCGGCCATGAACCTCAGGTTGCCAATTCCTTCCCGGAAGTTGGGCCCCAGGTTCATTGGACCATTCAAGATCAAGCGTAAGATTAACCCCGTGGCTTTTGAGTTGGCACTGCCGGACTCCTACAGGATTCATCCTGTCTTTCACGCATCTCTGCTCAAGCCTGTCATACCAGATTCCTTCCCCGGAAGGGAAGAACTTCCACCTCCTCCAGTGAAAATTGAGGGTGAAAAGGAATTCGAGGTGGAATCTATTCTGGGTTGTCGAAAGAGGGGGGGGAGGCAACTCCAGTATCTCATCAAGTGGAAGGGATATCCTCCTGAGGACAATTCCTGGGAACCTTCCAGAAATCTGCATGCCCCTCGGTTGATCCGAATCTTCCACCAGAACCACCTGGAATTGATGGACAGTTTGGGCGTCCGGAGTCCGCCCCTAGGGGGGGGCACTATCAGGGCACCAATTCTGCCCAGTCCCATAGAGCTGCGCAATCGCGGCTGTTTGCGCGCACGGGCACGCACGGACTCGTTCCTCTCCCGGGCAATCAGAGCCCTGAGCGGGCTATTTAAACCGCCCTCTTCCTCCTGTCTGGTTGCTGGCTTGTCACAGCGTTTGAAGAGTATTCCTGTTGAGAATATACTTCCTTGTTCCTGATTACCTGACCTTTGGCTTTGAACCCCGGATTGCTGCTTCCTCCTGACCTTGACCTTTGGCTTGAACCCTGGACTGCTGCCTTCACCTGCCCTTGACCTTTGGCTTTGAACCTCGGACTACCCTGCTCTCTGTGCCCCCCTGACCACGGCTTGTTTCCCGGATTAATCTTCTGCTTGCTTCCGGTTCCAAGTTCCCGGACTTCCAGGACTATCCCAGTGTGCATCCCAGCTGCCTTCAGTGGACTGCTTCCTGATCAGCCCCTGTTCCACGTATCCAGCCTTCAGCTTCCTGTCGGTACCGGTGCCTCCTGGTGCGTCTTTCCCCCTGTTCTCACTCCAGGGGGCGGACCGCGGAGCCGCCCTCAGCATCTTGGCCTTGGTGAGTGTACTCTTATTAACCCGTGATAGACGAGCCAATAAAAATTAAGTTCAATGCTCCCAAACATGCGTCAACTTGATTCTGAGCATGTGTGTTTTTTTCTCCGTTGGAGTTCCATACAGACGAACGGAATTTATGATAGAATTTTTTTTCATCTGAAAAAAAGAGAACATGTTCTCTTTCTAAGTCTGTCAGAATTAGCAATGTCAAAACTCCGATGGGGCACACACACGGTCGGAATATCCGATGAAAAAATTCCGTCTTACTTTTTCCATCGGAAATTCTGATCGTGTGTACAAGGCATTAGAAAGAGATGTTCTCTTTTTTTCCGATGAGAGCTTTTCGTCGGGAATCCCGACCGTGTGTATGCTTCATCCCACAGGAAAACTGTCGGAAAAAAAAGAGTGCAGGATCTCTTTTTTTCCGTCAGGAAAAAATCCTAGCGGAAATTCGGTTCGTCTGTATGGAACTCTGACGGAGGAAAAACCTTGGCTCGTAGTAGTGTTGTACGTCATAGTGTTTTGGACGGTCGGAATTTGGTGTGACAGTGTGTATGCAAGACAACACTCTGGCTGCCTTTGCAGCCTAAATGAGAGGGTAAAACTGAGGCTCAACCACCTAAGAGCTTAGGATATAGAAGAAAATTGTACCCGGGAAGGCTCTTGATATCAGTATAATTCCTGATTGACAGTAGGAGGAAGGAAACCGGTAAAAACTTGCATTTGAAAACTTGATTTACTCACCTGAGACATATTACAGTACTAAAGTGTTTTAACCACTTGCTGACCCACTACAGTACATATACTGTGGTGGGGCGGCAGCTGCAGGCACAACAACGTGCTGGCACATTACTGTCTGTTTCTGGGTTTCGGGCACGCGTGCACACCCCGCCTGCCTACTCCCCTGTGATTGTGGGAGTTTGTCAACAGATCCCAGCCCGTGATTCACAGCTTGGAGCCCTGTGTTGATAAACAACACAGGGCTCTATACAGAGAGAAAGGTCGCTTTGTTTCTTTTTCCTGTTTTTAAACTTTCTGACACTTTTTTTGGTGAATGGGTAGGGGTACAGGTAGGGATGAGCTTCGAGTTCGAGTCGAACCCATGTTTGACTCGAACATTGCCTGTTCGCCGAACAACGAACAATTAGGGGTGTTCGCGGCAAATTCGAAAAGCCGCGGAACACCCTGTTAAAGTCTATGGGAGAAATCTAAAGTGCTAATTTTAAAGGTTAATATGCAATTTATTGTCCTAAAAAGTGTTTGGAGACCTGGGTCCTGTCCCAGGGGACATGTATCAATGCAAAAAAAAGTTTTAAAAACGTCTGTTTTTTCGGGAGCAGTGAATTTCATAATGCTAAAAATGAAACAATAAAAGTGAAATATTCCTTCCTTTAAATTTCGTACCTAGGGGGGGGGGTGTAAAGTTAGCATGTGAAATAGCGCATGTTTCCAGTACTTAGAACTGTCCCTGCACAAAGTGTCATTTCTGAAAGGAAAAAAGTATTTTAAAACCGGTTTTGCGGCTGTAATGAATTGTCGGCTCTGGCAATTCAGAGCGAATTCATTCATAAAAAAAAAAATATATAGCATGGGGGTCCCCTCAAATTCCATTACCAGGCCCTTCAGGTCTGGAATGGATATTAAGGGGAACCCCGCCGTCAATGAAAAAAATAATTACGTGGGGTTCCCCCCAAATATCCATTCCAGACCCTTCAGGTCCAGAAGTGACACTCGTTCCCGGCTTCCTGCTCCAACATTGTCTGTATCCAGCGATGGGTGCGGGTGATCTCCAGACCAGCGATGAGAAGATCCATCCATCCAGAGCGCAGCATCGCCTACCTCCTCTCAACGCTGGACACAGCCCAGCGAATGAGCGGCTGAAGCTGTGACTTTTCTTATATAGGGGAGGCGGGGCCACCCGTCACGTGACCCCGCACCCTCTGACGTACCCTCTGCTACGTCACTGGGGAAGCCCAGCAAGGGGGAAGACTGGGCTTCCCCAGTGACATAGCAGAGGGTGCGGGTTCACGTGACGGGTGGCCCCGCCTCCCCTATATAAAAAATGTCACAGCTTCAGCAGCTCATTCGCTGGGCTGTGTCCAGCAATGAGAGGAGGTTGACGATGCTGCTCTCTGGATGGATGGATCCTCTCATTGCTGGACCGGAGATCACCCGCACCCGTCGCTGGATACAGACAACGTTGGAGCAGGAAGCCAGGAACGAGTGTCACCGCTGGATTTTTATTATTAATAAAGGACTTTTTTCTACGATGTGTGTGTGTGTTTTTTTAACTATTTACACTTGCTTCGTGAAATGGTAGGGGTACAATGTACCCCATTACCAATTCACATAGGGGGGGTGCCAGGATCTGGGGGTCCCCTTTGTTAAAGGGGTCTTCCAGATTCTGATAAGCCCCCCGCCCGCAGACCCCCACAACCACCGGGCACGGGTTGAGGGCATGTTGAGGGCATGTGGCCTGGTACGGTTCAGGAGAGGGGGGGCGCACTCTATCCCCCCCTCTTTTCTGCGGCCGGCCAGGTTAACGTGCTCGGATAAGGGATCTGGTGTGAATTTTTGAGGGAACTCCACGCCATTTTTTTTTTAAATTTGGGGTGGAGTTCCCCTTAAAATCTATACCAGACCTGAAGGGTCTGGAATGGATATTTGGGGGGAACCCCACGTCATTTTTTTTATAAATTGACGGTGGGGTTCCCCTTAATATCCATTCAAGACCTGAAGGGCCTGGTAATGGAATTTGGGAAGACCCCCACGCAATTTTTTTTATGAATGAATTTGCTCTGAATTGCCAGAGCCGACAATTCATTATAGCCGCAAAGCTGGTTTTAAAAGACTTTTTTTCCTTTCAGAAATGACACTTTGTGCAGGGACAGTTCTATGTACGGGAAACATGCGCTATTTCACATGCTAACTTTACACCCCCCCATGACGTTTTTAAAACTTTTTTTGCATTGATACATGTCCCCTGGGACAGGACCCAGGTCCCCAAACACTTTTTAGGACAATAAATTGCATATTAGCCTTTAAAAATAGCACTTTAGATTTCAAATGTTCGAGTCCCATAGACTTTAACAGGGTTCTAAAGTTCACACGAACATTTGGTGTGTTCGCAAGTTCTGGTGTGAACCGAACAGGGGGGTGTTCGGCTCATCCCTAGGTACAGGGAAGCCCCCCGTCCGCAGACGCTGACAACCAATGGCCAGGGTTGTTGGGACAAGGCCCTTGTCCCCATCAACAGACCCGAAGAGCCTGGTATGGACTGGGGGGGACGGGGGGACACATGCCAATTTTTTCCTTGCTTTTTATCTATATTGTCGGAGCCGACAGTACATTACAGCCCCAAGCAATTTGAAATGAAAAATGTCCTATACAACACATCACACAGATGCGCCACTTTACAGGCAGACTAAGGTGACCCGCCCCCCCCCCCCCCGGCACGATATTTAAAGGAATATTTCATTTTTATTGTTTCACTTTAAGCATTCTTAAAATCACTGCTCCTGAAAAAACTATTGTTTTTTAAAAACTTATTTTTGCATTAATACATGTCCCCTGGGGCAGTACTCCGGGTCCCCAAACACTTTTTATAACTTGCATATAAGCCTTAAAAATTAGCTCTTGATTTTTTTTATGTTCCTGTCCCATAGACTTTAATATGTTCACACACATTTTCTGCCTGTTCGCATGTTCTGGTGCGAACCGAACCTGGGGGGTGTTCAGCTCATCCCTACTTCTGAAGTTGAATTCTGTCGTACGAGAATTTTCGTATAGTGAGTAACCTCTTCACTTTCGACATGAGACTAGCATGTAACAAAAAACGGACGAACGATCGTCTGAAAATCTGATTGTGTGTACGTACACTTATTGGGATTTTTTTTTATCAAAGGCATGTAGCAAAATAAATTTTGGCCTAAATTTATGAAGAAATTCGATTTTTTTATATCTTTTTTTTATATACTATATATAGTATAAGCTGACCTGAGTATAAGCCGAGGTACCTAATTTTACCACAAAAAACTGGGAAAACATATTGACTCGAATATAAGTCTAGGGTGAGAATGCAGCAGCTACTGTAAGCGGAAAAGAGGGTCAACAATGCCCATTTGCACACCTCATTGTGCCTATTGCAACCTCACTGTGCCCAACCTCACTGTGCCCATTGCAACCTCACTGTGCCCATCCTCACTGTGCCCATTGCAGCCTTACTGTGCCCGAGTCAGTGTACCTGAAATTGACAGGCTGCGGGCATCCATTCATTGTTTAAAAATCGCGGTCTCCTCCTAGTCCCTTCCGAGATAGGCGTTTCTCAGCAGACACAGTTCCACCTATCACGGACATTCGGACGTTCTCTCATCCTCGGAATCAGTTTCCCAGCAGAAAATCATGAATATTGCTGCCCTGATATGTATCCGCTGTACCAAGTACTTGTATGAAAAAGTAGCCTATTCTCTTTGTGTTGCTTCCTTTTGTTTGAAATCCCTGGTGTTGCTGCCAGTTTTTCTGTTTTCTTATTAAAAACTGACCACAGTAGGCATGAGAGCATAGCGTGGTCAGTTTTCTGGTGGTGCTGAAAACTGCTCTCCTCCAATGGTCAAACTTGCACAGCCTTTCACTTGCAAGACAAGTGTGCTGCTGTTTCTCCTCCCCCGCTCTCTAAACTCCTTATGCAGCTGAGAACAGAGAATATGTGATTTGTTTTAAAAAAAGGGGCAACATTTTTTTCCCCAAAAAAATGTATATGTATGTGTAGCGCCCTTAAATTATAGTTGTCTGAGCAGTAGTTTTGTCTCAGAATGATTATTCTAAATTGTTGGTTCTGTCTAGTTCGGCTGGGTTGCACAAGTTTCCCCCTGACAGTGGGTGTCGCTGTCACCGCAGGTCACAGTTGGAAAGGCAACAGGCTGGACGTATTGGGTATCTTTTGCTCAGAAGAGGCTCAGGGGGTGTGGTCAACCCACTGTGCATTCTGGGGAGGGGTACTTAAGGGACAGATGCCGTTTAGCGGGGTTCGTCTTCCGATCCCGACTTGAGGGCCATCCTGGCCTCAGGGATGTTGAGCTGTTTTATAGCCTCAGGGCTGGCTGGCCCGGGGCCTAGCAACTGAACGTAGGCCCAGGAGTTTCTGGGGCCTACTGATCCAGGGATGGTCCTTCGCTACCTTGTCTATGGAAGGAAGCTGAACCAATGGGATTCAATTGATGGACGTACCCTGGCGGATTTACCTCACTGTGCTGCCGGTCCGGCTGAAAGATTCTTGGCACCGTGAGTCGTGTAACTTTTGTTGGAACTATATTGAGTGGTTACACAATCTTGTGGCAGAAGATCGTGGGACGGCCTGACGACACTTATCAAGTCTGTGGCAGAGACTTTGTAGAGCTTCACATCAGCTGCTAGGCTGGTGAGAGTAGGCCTATCTGGTGGTTGCTGAAATTCAGTGTGGAGCTGAGTTAATCCTCTGGATTTAAGTGGTACCCGTGATCCGCAAAGGAAAAGTACCTGAGTCTTTCCCTGTCCCTCTACCCTTCTGTTGGAGAACTTTGTTAATAAAACCCTTGAAAGAGACCTTGTGTTGGTGCGTACATTCTTGTGGACAACTCTTCAAGGACAACCCCTGAAACGTGTGTATGGAACAGTAAGGTAACGGCAGGCCCAAATCTAAACCAGCAGCTCCTTTGGGGGTAGTGCTACATGTGCATAAATGTTTTGCCTTTAATTTCTGTTTTAAACAGAATGGATAATTTCACAGGTTGAGGGTTCACATACACGTAAACGTGGATCTGTCATTAGAAATAATACTTCCATCATTGCAGCATTTTATTTGAAATGCCTTTGCGCAGTACATATAAAGTTTAGATACCTTTCCCCTGGGACTTGCCCTGAGCTTTGAGTATATGTTGACCTAGTCATTAAACTGTCATATAAGCTTTAACTTATTAATGTAACTTCAAATATTTTCTGATCTACAGCTTCCATTAACCAGTTCCGGACCACCCACCGTCATTGTACGTCGGTACTTTGTCGTTAAGTACCGGGGTTATGGCAGCAAGTAGCTGCCATAACCCCAATATTTTCTGAAACGGCGGGTGGTCGGCTTTAGGATAAAAGTGCTTTCTGCGGCAGACTCGCCATGAGATCACTTGTATTGGCGTCAGGAGAGGTGCCCACCCCCAACCGACGCGTTTCGGTCATCTGTGACACTTACCAAAGTCATATCGGTAGCGTTGGAGACATTTTTTTCATTTGTTTTTTTTGTAAACAAGTTCGAAAAATAGGCCTGGTCCTTAAGTGGTTAAAGAATACTTTTTATCCTGCAACAAAGGTCTTTGTTTGGGCACTTCCTGTTATAGGGTTATAGGGTGTTATAGGGTGACATACTTTTTTCCCTTTCTCCAAATTTTGTTAATTTCGTTATTACTTTGTCAAAAAAGCTTCTGATGGAAACTACTTCAGCACACATTATGGAGGCATTGTCCACTGTTGTCATCATCAGGAAACCTGTCCTGAGAAAGGCCTTGCAGTCTTCAGTGGAGTGAATGTAGACAGGAAGTGGCTCCAAAGAAGCTGCAGGAGACCAACAGCAACAAAGGATTAAAAAAAAAAGTAAAAACAAGGATTTAATTTAAGCAATGGAAACTGTTTATCAAATGTAGTGTTTTAGCAAACCAAATGTTATTTTACTATACGGTATGTTACTTTCAGCCTAGGGAATAATATCTCTTCAGCCTTACAGCAGCACCACCATCAACCTCTAGAGGGGGCCATCAGCTGCAAGGGAAATCTTGCAAAATAAGGCAGGTGTACCCAAAGATTCCTTTATATTACTAATATCCTTGCATACATGTTTGCTAAAGCATCATTTACAGGCTTTACTGTCACCATTGAAACATGGGCACAAGCTTCTTCTTTCCCTTAGGCTCGGTAAGCACATTTGCCGGATAACGTCACGTGTCATCAAGGCAAAGTTAGTCTGTTTACATATTTGTGCTGCAGGGCATATTTGAAAATAGACTGGTCCATTTTTTTGTCTTCTTTAATTCTGAGGCCCATAGAAATCAATTTTAACGCATTAAAAAAAAATGCATGTATGATGTGTTTTGCATGCATTCTTATATGTTTTCAGCCCCTAATCGTTTTTTTTTATAGGTCAACAAGAAAAATGCATGATGTATGAAAATTTCAAGTTATGTGCAAAATGCACTTCAATGCACAATGGGGAATTAGACAGGCTTACTTGTTATCACTTCTGCCTTGCAGCACTGGGGTCATTGGTTCAAATCTCAACAAGGGATGGCATCTGCATGGAGTTTGCATGTTCTCTCTGTGCTTCTCTGGGCTTTCTCCAGGTACTCCACCATTCCAAAGGCAGGCTAAATGGCTCCTCTCTAAATTGGCCCTAGTGTGTCTGTGTATGTATGCATGTAAAATAGGGACTACAGATTGTAAGCTACCTATGGGGAATGTACAGCGTGTAATGCACTGCATACATTGCCAGTGCTATATACTGTAAATACAAACCAAATAAGTTCCTTGCACTGGCAAATAAAATATGAATAAGGACTTCTGCATCCACTACACAATCTAGATACTAGACATAAAAGAGCTATTTCAACTAAAGTGGGCATGCTGTCCCTTTAAATGTCAACAGTGCTACTGTGCTTACAATAAAGTTATATCATATACTATGATTATAACATAAGAAGGTACCAATAGTGTAATTTTAGTTTTTCTACATGAAAAAAAATATGAAAAATATAAAATTCCAAAAAGATGTAAGCAAATCATTGGTTTTTAAAAATTTAATAATCATACTTAGTTAGGTGGATGCACCGTCGGTCCGATGCTGCATCTGTCCCCCGTGCCTCTAAGACTCAGAACCGAGCAATCAAACACCGCCCATCACTCGGTTCTCAGAGCTCCCCAGCAGAGAGATGGTGACTATCAGTCAGCAGCTCTCTGCTCTGTCCCCCCCCCTCCGCATGCTCACTGGAGTGCTGGGCTGTGGAGGGGATGGGAACAGCTGGCTCAGGCTCTCAATGGCTTGCTGAGAGGCTGAGCCAGGTGCCAGTCTAGGCATGTGGGCAGATCCCTACTCCATTGTCATGATCTTGCGCGAGCCCGGACCGGCTCTGTGACGTCTGCAGACAGTGAACTTCAGCTCGTTGTCTGCTGAAAACGGTTCACAGGACTGCAGAACGAACTGCACTCCTGTGATCCACAGGAGAAGTACAGCCAAATGAGCTTTGGCTGTACTTCTCCTTTACATATTATTTTAGAAGTGACAAAAAACACTCAAGCCCTAAAGCATAGAGTATTACATTATGATAATTCACTCCTGAATCAAAATAAAAATAATTACAATTTATATTTTAGCTTGAGGGTGAATTATCATATTATAATACATATGCTTTAAAGCTAGAGTGTAATTTGGCACTTCTAAAATAATACTTAACGGCACTATTGCATCTTTATTGTTTTTTTTTCATTTATTTATTTTATCATGTCGATTGTATGCATTAAGCTTACACTATTAGTACCTTCTCATGGCACAGTAATAGTATATGATATAATTTTATTGTAGCACTTTAGAATTTTAAAGGGACAGCACACCCACTTTAGTTGAAATAGCTTTTTTTTACATATATACTGTTAAGACATAGGATAAATAAATACATTGAAAAATGCATTTGGAATTGGCATTTTACATTACACAGGTTGAACTGGATAGACTGTTGTCTTTATTCAACCTTACCAACTATGTAATGATGTACCTACTGTATGTACATTCTTGCTGCTTGTTTGCGGTCAAAATATTTATTATGGTGCCACTTCTTTACTGGAGGGACAGAGGAGGGCATGGGGGAAACAGCAAATATAAGAAACATCAGCGAGGCAAAGTTAGTGCGCCCCCGGTGCAGTGTGCAAAAGTAAAGTGAAAAATAAATAAAAATGCATGTAAACACACAGAAATTTGCACTAAAGCCCCGTACACACGATCGGAATTTCTGATGGAAAAAGTCAGACAGACTTTTTCCATCGGAAATTCCGACCTGTGTGTATGCCTCATCGGAGTAATTCTGATGAATTCCATCAGAATTTAGATAGAGAACATATTCTCTTTTACTCCGATGGAATTCTGTCAGAATTCCGATGTGAGTTTGGTCGGACAATGGTCCGATCGTGTGTACGGGGCTTTAGGCTGTATCTATTAGTCACTTTCCAAGGAGGAAGGACCCTTTCCTCAACCTTCAGGGTACAAGACATCTGACGGGAGCAAGGCAAACTGAAGCCCACCTAGCCGAAACGCCCGGCGGACCCCACTCCTCGTGGTCAACCAAAGCCGAGGAGCTGACTAGCTGATATTAGGTGAGAGTAAGGGAAGGTGCAGGGTTGTGTGGCAGCAGTAAACACTAAGGGCCGGATTCAGAAAGAAGATACGACGGCGTATCTCCTGATACGCCGTCGTATCTCTGAGTCCGGCCATCGTATCTATGCGCCTGATTCATAGAATCAGGTTACGCATAGATATGCCTAAAATCCGACAGGTGTAAGTGACTTACACCATCGGATCTTAGGCTGCAATTCCAGGCCGGCCGCTAGGTGGCGCTTCCGTATCTTTTAGGGGTCGAATATGCAAATGAGCATTTACGCTGATTCTGAAACGAACGACCGCCCGGCGCATTTTTTTTACATCGTTTGGGTTTGGCTTTTTCCGGCGGAAAGTTACCCCTGCTATAGGAGGGGTAAGTGCGGCGTATCCTATGTTAAGTATGGCCGTCGTTCCCGCGCCGAGTTTTGAATTTTTTACGTCGTTTGTGTAAGTCGTTCGTGAATACGGCCGGACATAATTTACGTTAACGTCGAAACCAGTCCTTGCGACGTCATTTGGAGCAATGCACGCTGGGAAAATTTGCGGACGACGCATGCACTGTTCGATCGGCGCGGGACGCACCTGATTTAAATTGTAGACGCCCCCTAGCCACGGAATTTGAATTCCGCCGGGGGATTTACGATACGCCGTCGCAACTTTAGAGGCAAGTGCTTTTTGAATAAAGCACTTGCCTCAAAAACTTGCGGCGGCGTAACGTAAATCAGATCTAAAGATCCACTGACCTATCTGAATCTGGCCCACAGAGTCCAGCTGCAGAGAACAGAACTTGTATTAATGTAAAAGTTTGGCAATTCACAACAAGCCTGGTGGGAAGGCACCCAACCGGAAACACTTACATCGTCTACCTTAAGGGGCGGAATGTGGCCTGGCTGTTCTGTACCCAAACGGGTACGACTATCCTCACCACTAATAACTGTCCTTGTCAAATGGGTAACCTGTCCCTACACTACCCACATGAGAAAGTCATCCAAGTATGGGAGCCAATGACCTGAATAGGCTCTGACTGAACCAAGATGGCTGCCAGAACAAGAACAAGAGGTGCATCTTCCATTGGGAACAGCGGCAGTTGTTTGAAGAGGAGAATTTGCTTCACTTTGTAGAGATTTTCTTACTTCCTGCATCTCTGCGACAGGGAGTAAAGAAAAAAATTTCCCAACTGGAAATATGCTGTTCAGGAATCATAACCCTTCCCCTAGTACCCAAAACTAAAGAAAAATACATTTTAGCCTAAAGCAGAGGTCTGGCGTTAAAAAAAAAAAAAAATTATCAAAAGTCAGCAGCTACAAACACTGTAGCTGCTGACTTTTAATAAGGACACTTACCTGTCCATGGTGCCTGCGATGTCGGTGAGGGAAGTAAAGTGTTGCGGCTTCACTTTCGGTTCCCTACTGCACGACACTATGTGAATGGGCGGATGTCTCCTGGGACACACACACAAGGTCCCAGAAGACACTGCTCCCCATTTCCCAGGAGACAGCACGAGGAGGAGAAGAAAGAAGACCCACCACGGACGAGGAAGTGGCAGATTAGGATCTGCCTAGTAAAAACGACTTCTGGTAAGTATAAAAAAAATAAAAAATTCTATTTTTTAGTAGCCTTTTTTTTTTTAGGGTGTATCTCCGCTTTAACATTGACTTTAACTAACAGTTGATATTTTAAGTCCGTTTTTAGGGGCTTTTTTTGAGACATATTTTTTTGAGGCAAGATTTGAAACATATTTTTTGTATGAACAGACATATTGTATACAGTATGTTGACTATGCCAACAAAATGACCGTTGGGACCTACAGTGCTAATGTAAAATTCTAACCACGATATTAAAGAAATTCTACAGAACCATACAATTGATTTATAACTGAATGTGGGATTGTAACCTTGTGTCAGCCATATTGCAGAACATGCCCCAAGCAGTGTACATTCCATCTTCTCTGCTGGTGTTTTTCCATTTAATGCTATGCTTGCTAGTTACCATGGCAACCTACATGTTCTAAAGCAATGTATTCACTTAAACGCGCGTGAAAGTTAAATTCTTTCGATATCAGTATGAGTGTGTTGAATGCCAAGGCTAAATGCCACTTGTGCTGAACTCCAGGCAGATATGAAAAAACAGCAGAAAAATGCAGTTATGTGTTTGTTAAACAAAATATTAACTATACTAATTAAATTATAAAATAATGATTATGATTTAAAGTAATCCAATTAGTTGTATGGAGATCAGACTCTCCTGCCTGCACATGCGATGAAAAGGAAAATGCTGATAAGAAAAGAGAGCAAAGTGGGCAAACCTCATCATCTGCTGCACCACTCTTCAATCACAAGGGGTAAATTCCCTAAAGCTGGGTACACATTGGGGTTTTTACTTCTGTTCAGCCCACTGGTTGAAAAAATAAATAAAATACAAATTCACAGATTCCTGCATCAACATAAGTTATATGAAGGCAGGTATCTTCCCTGCTGCTCCATTGTACAGTGCAACCTTGGATTACGAGCATAATCCGTTCCAGGAGAATGCTCGTAATCCAAAGTACTCGCATATCAAAGCGAGTTTCCCCATTGAAGTTAATGGAAACTAAAATAATTGGTTCCGCATCGACTTCAATGGCATGCAATACTGCATGTGGCCAGAGGCCGGGGGGCGCCGGAGAGCCTCGTAAACACTCGGAATGGGCTGAGGACACCTCGGCTGAACTTGGAAAAGCTTGGAAACACCCGGGAATGGAGTATTTCCGAGATTTTCTGAGCATTTCCAAACAGCGCCGTTCGGCTCTGCTCGGCTCCACCCCCCCTCCCCCCACCTCAGGCCAAACTCGGTATAGCACACCACTTTGGCTTGAATCCTGCTTGTTTTGCGAGACAAACCAAGTCAGTTTTTTTTTAAATACAGTGCTCGTATTGCGGAATGCTTGTTAACCGCGTTACTCTCAATCCGAGGTTTCACTGTATTCTAACAGTGGGGACACTGGTTGTAAAGCACAAAGACACATTGGGGTTGATTTACTAAGACTGGAGAATGCAAAATCTGGCGCACCTCTGCATAGAAACCAATCAGTTTCCAGGTTTTTTGTCTAATGCTGGCCATACACTATACGAAAAATCGGCCAAACTCATTTTCGAAAAACGAACATTTGGCCGTGAGCACAAAAACGATAGTGCCCCCATGTAATGACCGATAAATCGTTCAGTGGACAAAAATGAATACATTTTTTGTTCGTTTTTTTACATATACCGGGTGCAAACAGTTCGGACGGGAAACACATTAAATTTTGATTGTTTGTTTGGCAGAAATATACAAACATGTCCTTCGTTTTTTCGGCTCAAAAACGTTCCACCGATTTTCGATTTGGTGTCCATTAAAGCGGAGGTTCACCCTAAAAAACAAGTTTCTACCATGCCATCCAGCATACTAGCGTGAGCTACAGTATGCCTTTATTTTTATTTTTTTGCGCCGTACTCACAGTTTAATCCCTTAGTTAAGTTTCAGACTAGTAGGCGTTCCTATGCAGAGGGGAACATGATTGTCGGCCGGCTATGGCGCGTCACACTTCCCGCTATACGGCGCCTGCGCACAGACTAGGAGCTGACTGCGCAGGCGCCGTGAAGAGCCAAGTCCTATTTCGGCTATTTTCGGGAAGCGTGACACGCCATAGCCGGTTGTCAATCATGTTCCCCTCTGCATAGGAACGCCTACTCCCCGCGGGGAGTCGGAAACTTAACTAAGGGTTTTAATTGTGAGTATGGCGCAAAAAAATAAAATAAAGGCATACTGTAGCTCGCGCTAGTATGCTGGATGGCATGGTAGAAAAAAAAAAATTTAGGGTGAACCCCCGCTTTAACTAGCCAAAACTGGCCAAATGACCGAATTTCAAAAGAATTTTCTTTTGAAAATCTTATCTAAGAATTTTCGTTCATATTTCACACCATTAGTGGGCTGCAGCAACATCCGATTTTCGTGCGGCCATTGAATTTTAATAATGGGACATTTTGTACATTTGAAAAATAAACGTTTTTCTAATCAACGATGGGAGAATCATGCCAGAAATGTAATCGAAAGAGATTAAATGTGCATTTGCAAGAAAAGAAAATTCTCGGAAAGATAAGAAGATTCCCAGACACAATTTTTTTTTTCTGTAGGAACATGAGGTGAAATTGAAGGTTTGGTTGGTTAAATTTCGAAATCAATGGTGACATCATCGGATCACAAAAAACGCACAAATTTTCTGATTTTCAAAAGAAAGTTCTTTCGGAATTTGACCATGTATGGCCTGCCTAAGTTTGAGTGAACAAGCTGACGTTAGAAGCTGATTGGTTACCATGCACAGCTGCACCAGATGTTGCACGCTCCAGTTCTAGTAAATCAACCCCATTGTGTAATAGATTATAATTATAATTTTGCTTTATTAAGAAAATATAGTGGCCTCCTTAGTAGTTCAGCACAGCTGTTGTGCTTTGTTCATTTTGCTGAGTGGACATCCATAAGGCCCCTTGCACACTGGGGCGTTTTTCATGCGGTACAGCGTTAAAAATTGCGCTGCTATACCGCATGAAAAATCATGCCCTGCAGTGTTCAATGTGAAAGCCCGAAGGCTTTCACATTGAAGCGGTGCGCTAGCAGGAGCGCACCAAAAGTCCTGCTAGCCACATCTTTACCGCGGTATAGGAGCGGTGTGTTCACTGGGTTTCAATGGGAAAGCGCGGTAATACCGCAGTATTTACCCTTTTTTGGCCGCTAGCAGGGGTTAAAACCTCACCGCTAGCGCCCGAATATCGCGGTAAATACGACGGTATAGCCGCGCTACAAATAGCGCGGCTATACCGTCACCGCGGCTCCACGCTGCAATGTGAAAGCAGCCTTAGGCATGGCTTAAAAGAGATGTATGTGTTTTTTGTTTTAAACATAATGGGGCTGATTTACCAAGCCTTTACTCCATGACTCATGGAGTAAAAGCAGGAGTAGCAGCCGTTTGGCCATTTACTAAAGAAATACGCTGCTAGTGCAGTGTATTTCCCTAGTTACTAATGTGCTCCGTGCGCCCAGGAGAGGGTGCATTGTGCACCAGTACAGACCTGGCGCACGGCACATTAAACTGTAAATTGCGGGGGTTTGGGCGGGAGTTTATTAGGGGGGAGGTGGGGGGATGCAGGGGAAGTGAAGTGACATGTGTTTTAAAGTGTTTGGCGGGCCGAATTGAAAGGGAAAGTGTTTTTTGAAAACAGATCCCCGTACGCTTGCACAGTGCGCCTGAACCTCGGGAGGTTCATTTGCATACTGGGCATGCGCAGAGAGAAAAGTCAGGGATTCCCGTGCGCCTTGTCAGTACGCCGTGAAAATCTTGGTAAATACCAAGCGGCGTACCCGTGATTGCGCTGCATGACGCGGCGCACGGGAATCTCCGAGCTGTTTTCAGCCCTGAAGGGGAACTCCGCGCCAAATTTCAAACTTGAAATCGGCGCGGGTCCCCCTTCAGGGCTACATTAGGCTCTTAGGCTTGGTCCGGAACGTGAGGGGTTAAACCCGCGCCGATTCGGCGCGGGGGTCCCCCCCAGATCCAAACCAAGCCCTCATCCCAAGCATGCAGTCTGGCCCGGACAGGAATAGGGGAGGGGACGAGCGAGCGCCCCCCCCCCCTCCTGAGCCGTACCAGACCGCATGCCCTCAACATGGGGGAGTGTGTGCTGTGGGGGAGGGGGGCACTGCCCCCCCACCCCACTCTTGCCCCCATGTCGATAGGGACAAGAGCCTCTTCCCGACAACCCTTGCCATTGGTTGTCGGGATATGCGGGCGGGGCTAATCGGAATCTGCGAGCTCCCTTTAATAAGGGGGCCCCCAGATGCCGGCCCCCCACCCTATGTGAATGAGTATGGGGTACATCGTACCTCTACCCATTCACATGGGGGAAATGTAAAGTAAAAAAAACACACCACACAGAATAAAATATTTTATTAATCTGCTCCGGAGCCCCCCCTTTCTTCTTTAGCTCTCTTAGAAGGGGGGGTTTCTTCTCTCCCGATCTTCCGCCGGGACCCTGGGCTTCGGTGATTTCTGCCGGGGGAGGGCGCCATCCCTCGGTCCTCTCCGGAGCCTTCCGCCGGATGCCCCCACCCCATTTAAGCTCTTTTTCATTATGGAGGGGCATCCGGACTTCGGGGTCTTCTGCCGGGGGATGGCGCCTATCCCCCGGTCTTTCCGGTGCCTTCCACCAGGGTTCCGGTCTTCCTGGTCTTCTGCCGGGGGTGCGCCAACTCCCCGGTCTTTTCTCTTCTGTCTTCTCTGCTCCCTCTTCTGCCTGGCTCCCCCGCGGAGCCAGGGCTTTCTTCCGTCTTCTTTCTTCTCTCTTCCTTCTTCTGCCTGTCTCCTCCGGGAGCACAGGGCTTGTCTCCGCTGTCTTCTTCCTTCTCTTCCATTCGATGTTGACACGACGAGGTCCGGCGCTGGAATGCCGTCTGAGCAGCGGGCATGGACTTATATAGGGCAATGCCACCATGTGACCTCAACCCATGTGACATCACATTCCCATCATGCCCAGGGAATGTGATGTCACATGGGTTGAGGTCACATGGTGGCATTACCCTATATAAGTCCATGCCCGCCGCTGACACGGCATGTCAGCGCGGAACCTCGTCGTGTCAACATCCAATGGAAGAGAAGGAAGAAGACAGCGGAGACAAGCCCTGTGCTCCCGGAGGAGACAGGCAGAAGAAGGAAGAGAGAAGAAAGAAGACGGAAGAAAGCCCTGGCTCCGCGGGGGAGCCAGGCAGAAGAGGGAGCAGAGAAGACAGAAGAGAAAAGACCGGGGAGTTGGCGCACCCCCGGCAGAAGACCAGGAAGACCGGAACCCTGGCGGAAGGCACCGGAAAGACCGGGGGATAGGCGCCATCCCCCGGCAGCAGACCCCGAAGTCCGGATGCCCCTCCCTAATGAAAAAGAGCTTAAATGGGGTGGGGGCATCCGGCGGAAGGCTCCGGAGAGGACCGAGGGATGGCGCCCTCCCCCGGCAGAAATCACCGAAGCCCAGGGTCCCGGCGGAAGATCGGGAGAGAAGAAACCCCCCCTTCTAAGAGAGCTAAAGAAGAAAGGGGGGGCTCCGGAGCAGAGTAATAAAATATTTTATTCTGTGTGGTGTGTTTTTTTTACTTTACATTTCCCCCATGTGAATGGGTAGAGGTACGATGTACCCCATACTCATTCACATAGGGTGGGGGGCCGGAATCTGGGGACCCCTTTATTAAAGGGGTCTCTCAGATTCTGATAAGCTCTCCGCCCGCATACCCCGACAACCAACGGCCAGGGTTGTCGGGAAGAGGCTCTTGTCCCTATCGACATGGGGACAAGAGTGCTTTGGGGTGGGGGGGCAGTGCCCCCCTCCCCCACAGCACACACTCCCCCATGTTGAGGGCATGTGGTCTGGTATGGCTCAGGAGGGAGGGGGGCGCTCGCTCGTCCCCACCCCCATTCCTGTCTGACCAGACTGCGTGCCTGGGATAAGGGCTTGGTTTGGATCTTGGGGGGGACCCCACGCTATTTTTTTTTGCGCGGGTTTAACCCCGTATGTTCCAGACCAAGCCTAAGAGCCTGGCATGCACCTGGAGGGAACCCACCTTATTTTTTTGGGGGGGGTCTGGAGATTTTTATTTTTAAAACTACGACCATAAAAAAGTTAATATACAAAATAAACTAAATAACACAAAACAAACAACACACACAAACCATCATACCACCCTCCAAGAAAATAACTGCAAAAAAAAAAAAAAAAAAAAAACACAAACAACATTAGAACGGGTATTTACAACAGGCTCACTGGTACAAGAAAAAGTCTTTATAGTCCATCAGAAAAAGCTTGTCCAGATCATTGCCAACAAAAAAAAAGAACAAAACCAACTTAAAACGGCTCACTGGTACAGTAGGGAAATATTAAAGTCCATAAAAACCACTACTGTCCAGATCATCGCCAACCCACAACACACCCCACCACCAGAACAACAAATACCTACAACCCACGTATGAGCGAGAACATGATAATCAGACATGTCTGTAGCCTTATTTCAAAAATAAACTATAAAACAAAATCTAAGGGGGGTGAGAAAGGAAAGTTGCCCCTACCCGTGGAGAGGGGCAGGGTCATGGCCTAAGGGGGCTGGAAGAGGAACCCCCTCCATAAATGGGCACACCTCTCAGGCCCGACCCTGCTCCTTTCCAGATCCCGCACCTTCACCAACTCCCGAAAGATATCGCCCACCACCTCATGCACAGACAGGATTTTGTCCCTAGTGGACACCAAACACCGAGCGTGCCAAGTGTAGTAAAGCACAACTACGCTGACTAAATAAAGTGACGATAACTCAAAACCCCTGCGGACCCCGAAGTCACCATACACCCGCTCAGCATAGGTCAGGGCCGGAAGGCGGGGGTAGCCAATGGCACCCCCTACCCCCGTAAGAACCTCCATGTTGAAGGGACATTGGACCAGAAAATGGTCCATGGTCTCCGATGTCCCTCCACATTCCCGTCGGGGACAGCCCCTGTCCCCTAGGTTCAGATATATGAGATTTGCACGGACGTACAGTCGTCCATGGAACGACCTCCATGCAAGATCCCAAAACTTGTTCGGAATTCTGGAAGAATTCAAGAGGGCTAACCCCTCCGTGAGGACCCTCTCAGGACAGTCCCTTAAAGACAGGGGCTTCAAAAAGTCCGAGGCCATGACCCTCAGGTACAGCTCACGCCGACCCAGAGAGCCCACCTCAAGGGCAGTTATCCGCCACTGCCTCAGTACCTTCAATGCCAGGGGGACGTAGGATGGGAGATACCCATGCGATCTCCTCAGATCGCCGGGCCTCCCCCCCTCCTCCCACCTCCTCAGGAACAGCAAGAGCCAGTCCTTGCATGAACATTCCCACCAGGAAGGCGCGTCCACAAAGATGGACTGCAAGTTGTACTTTACAAAAATGATGATGAAGAACACCACCGGGTTGACCATGTCCAACCCTCCTTGCCTTCGCTGGCGGTATGTGACCTCCCTCTTGATCAGGTTCAGTCTGTTTCCCCACAACAGCAGGAAGAACAGACCATAGACCCGAGCATAGAGAGATGCTGGCAAAAGACACACGTAGCTCACAAAGAGAAACTCAGGCAGTAAGTACGTCTTGACCAAGCATACCCTTTCCCTCAGGGAAAGTTTCCAACCTTTCCAGGCCTTCACCTTCCGAGTGGCACTCACCAGCCTGCGCTCCCAATTTAGCTTGGGATAATCACCCGGGCCGAAATGAATGCCGAGTACTCGAATCTCTGGTACGGGCGTGGGGAACACGTCCGGAAGGGGGAACTGCTCCCCCTCCTTCCCCATCCAGAAAACTTCACTCTTGTCCCAATTGACCAGCGAACCTGACGCCTCAGAGTAGCACCCGATCTGGGATTCCACATAATGGGCCTCCTCACGACCAGATACCACCACCGAGACGTCATCCGCGTAGGCCACGACCTTCACTGCCGAAACCGGACTCCCGACAGGTCCCACCGGAACCCCCACAAGACGCTCGCAGTCTAGCCTCCTTACGAAGGGGTCAACCGCAAAGACGTACAGGAGGGGGCTCAACGGGCAGCCCTGCCGGACGCCAGAGTCCACAGAAAAGGCCCGACCCACCCAACCGTTGACAAGAGGGAAGCTCTCAGCTCCCCTATACAATACCTGTAGCCAATCAACAAATTGATCAGGCAGACCGTATCTCCTCAGAAGCAGCCAAAGGTACTCATGGTTCACCCGATCAAACGCCTTAGCCTGATCCAGTGCAAGCAGATACCGCTCGCTGCCATCAGCCCTGCACCTTTCCACAGCCTCCCGGACGTTCAGGACGGCACCAAAAGTGCCCCGGCCAGGAATTGTGCAGTGCTGAGAGGGAGACAGCATCCTGCCCGCCAAAGCAGACAGACGTGTAAACAAGATCTTTGCCAGTATCTTCCTATCTGTGGTAAGAAGGGCGATCGGACGCCAATTCTCCACCACAGACGGGTCTTTCCCCTTTGACAGAAGGATCAGAGCTGACCTTCTCATTGAGGGAGGCAGCAGGCCATAGGCCAAACATTCACGGTACACATCCCTCAAATGAGGAGCCAAGAGGCTCTTAAAGGTTTTGTAAAACTCTGCCGTGAGCCCATCGGGCCCAGGCGACTTTTTAGATGCTAAAGAGCTGATAGCCTGCTCGACTTCAGCCACCGAGATCTCTTCTGTCAGAGAGTCAGGAAGGTCAGACCTCACTTCCAGTGGGGTCTCATCAAGGAATTCCCTGACTTTCTCCATGTCTAGAGGCCGCTTCTTCAGGAGGTCCGAAAAGTGGTCTCTGACGACACCCAGGATCCCCGATCTGGACCGGACCAGAGATCCCGAGGCATCCTTCAGGCCGTGTACGACCTTCGAACTCGCCGCCTCACCACAGCTCCTGTAGGGATCAGGAGAGATAAACTTCCCATAATCCCTCTCAAAAACCAGGGAGGCGAGACGGTCGTACTGACACTCCTTCATCTGCGCCTTCAGACCGGATATCTGTTCCCGAGAGCCCCCAGAGGACACCAGGCGGTCAAGCTGCCTGCGTAGTCTCTGGTAGGCCTGGTACTTGGAAGCTGCCCTGTACCCAGAGATTTCCCGGAAAAAGTCACCAGACCTCTTTTTAACTACTTCCCACCATTCAAGGCGGGAGCAGTTGCCCTCAAGGAGCGAGGTCTGGTCCAGGAAGAAAACCTCATAGGCTTCCCTAACCTCAGGATCCTCCAGTAGCGACCCATTCAGGCGCCACATACCCCTCCCTTTCTGAGGAGTGTCGGCGACATTCAGGGCCACAGATACCATACAGTGATCGGAGAACTCCACCGACTGCAGCTCTGGAGCCGAGCAAGCAGAGTCCCCCTTTAAAAAAAACCTATCTAATCTACTCTTAGAACTACCTCGGGAAAATGTGAAACCAGTGAGGTTGGGGAGGTGACGAACGTGCACATCCACCAACCCGGCCTCCCTCACTACGCTATTCAAAAAAGTACTATCATATTGATCAGAGGCTGATTTGCATGTAAAGATGTTGATTTTTCAATGCACCAGGTGACATGCATACACTGTGTGAGATCCCACCACCGGAATTGTGTGTCAGCTTACCAGATAGCAAGCCTTTGGTGCAGTTGGCTATAACCCAGCCACGGCCTTTAAATCCCCCGGGCTCAGATTTCCAATCAAAAAGACAGCTGAGGTTTGGAGTTGGTGTGTGATTCCGATTTAGGACACCCCACAATTCATCAGCAACCACAGTATACCGATAAGCGTAACCCAATCCGGCTCACATGTAGACAGGAGAATAGAAAGGGACGCAATAGCGTGATATCGTAGGTATACAAATTTATTTAAGAAAGTAATGTACTTACACTTAGGCAGTATAAACACAGCATTAAACAGATAAAACAAGCCGGCCGGCTTACGGAGCCCTCCTCCTAGGCGTGGTGACGTCACTGACGCTGCCTCCAGACGCGTTTCGTCCTCAATGGGAATGTCCAATAGGACGAAACGCGTCTGGAGGCAGCGTCAGTGACGTCACCACGCCTAGGAGGAGGGCTCCGTAAGCCGGCCGGCTTGTTTTATCTGTTTAATGCTGTGTTTATACTGCCTAAGTGTAAGTACATTACTTTCTTAAATAAATTTGTATACCTACGATATCACGCTATTGCGTCCCTTTCTATTCTCCTGTCTACATGTGAGCCGGATTGGGTTACGCTTATCGGTATACTGTGGTTGCTGATGAATTGTGGGGTGTCCTAAATCGGAATCACACACCAACTCCAAACCTCAGCTGTCTTTTTGATTGGAAATCTGAGCCCGGGGGATTTAAAGGCCGTGGCTGGGTTATAGCCAACTGCACCAAAGGCTTGCTATCTGGTAAGCTGACACACAATTCCGGTGGTGGGATCTCACACAGTGTATGCATGTCACCTGGTGCATTGAAAAATCAACATCTTTACATGCAAATCAGCCTCTGATCAATACAGTGTTTTTGTTTCTGCTGGAGAATCAATCCAATATCCACTATTACTTACACTACCTGTGGACTGTTGAACTATTATATTCATTTTTTGTTATTTGGCGCGGCTTTTTATATTGTTTATTTTTCTTGTCATCACACGCTAGCCGCTGCCTATATTTGTAGTGTTGTGTTAGCGCGGTTTTTTAGTGTATATAAGTACTATCATATCCCAGAGGGTTGGCGGCACCTGCCCGGTCTTTGGGCCTAGTGATCATATTGAAGTCACCACCAAAGATCACCTGCTGGCTCCCTCTTGGTTTGAGGCCCATAAAAATTAATGAGCCGGAGGAATTGCCCCCTCACGACAGCGTCCACCACCAGACATCTACCAATCTCCACTTCAATCACTCGCCGGCAAGCCACCGAACCAGTCTTAAAAAGGACCGCAACACCACTGCAGGGCTCGGCCGCAAGAGACCAGAGGGAGGGCCCACATCTCCACTCCCTCTTTGCTAGATGCATCTCTGCCACAGATGCCAGCCAGGTCTCCTGCAAAAACAAAATGTCAGCTTCAACACGGCTGAGAAAATCAAAGGCCATAAAACGAGCTCGTGCAGAACGAATACTTGCGACATTAATGGTCGCAAGCCGTATTGGAGAGGGTACCGCCATCAAAATGATTGAAAGGGTCACGTTCTCCTTCATACTACAAACACCAAAACATATTTACATATTTACACTCCCTCCTCCTCCTCTGAGTCCGAGGAGGAGGAGGAGAGGACACCAAACGGGTTCCCCAGGGACACCCCACTTTGTGCCCCTGGGGGAACCCCACCCTTCACAGGGGACCTCCCGCCCCCAGATTTTACAGCCTTCCCCTTCTTCCTGCGTCTCACCTGCTCCCACTCCTGCCATCTCTCTGAGGTGACTACGCCACCCCCCTCCTCGGACCCGCTGCTCGAGATTTCCCTCTTAGATGAGGCTCGAGCAGCTTCCGTCTCCATGGCCACAAGGCCAGAGGAGACTTTGGGTCCAGAAGGGGGGGGGATGGGAGAGGCAGGAGGGGGGCCAGAGACAGGGGGGGGGACAGGAAGGGGATCGGCAGAAGAAGGGGAAGGGGGGGGACGGGACTTGGGAGGGGGGGGACGAGGGGGGGGGACGGGGATGGGAAGATGAGGGGGGGCTGCATGGGGAGGCAGATAGAACAGGTGGAGGGGGGGGGGATCGGCCCTGCAACTAAAGGAGGGGAAAGCCGGGGCCCCGGACCCTCAGGCCCGGGACCCCCAGGCCTCCCCGACTCCTCCCCACCGGCTTCGCCTTCCGGAGGATCGGGAGCCTCCTGGCCAACTGAGCCCGTGTCTCCCGGGGGGGGAGCCCCTCGCCCACGCCTGCTCCGCCTTCTTTGAGGCTGCGGGCCTGTTGGTCCCTCCGAAGGGGCATTAGGGGCTCCAGGATCCCCACCCCCCCGGCCATCACTCGCCGGGGGGGCTTCGGCCGCTCCCGGCCCAGGAGGTCCCCCCCCTGAGGAAGAACCCTGATATGCTTTGGGGCACCTGCTAAACGGGTGCCCCATCTCACCACACAAGTTGCAGCATATCTTCCCACATGAGTCGGACTGGTGGCCAAACTCGTGGCACCGGCCACATCTGACCACCGTGCAGTCCGAGCTCATGTGGGTCGGGCTGCCGCACTTTAAGCAACGACGGGGCTGTCCCGGGTAGAAGGCCAGGATCCGGTCTCTGCCCAGGAAGGCGCTGCCAGGGAGGTGGGCAACACTGTTGCCCTCCCTCTTAAGCCGGATCCTGGCCAACCAAGCCCCGGTCCAGACCCCGCGCTCATCGAGGTTCTTTCTCAGGGGGGTTTGCAACTGCCCGTACCTCCCAAGCCAGGTGGCAATGTCCTCCGGAGGGAGCGACTCATTCCTCACCAGGATGGTGATGTTCTTTACCTCCTCCTGCCTGGAGATGGGAATGAGCCTGTACTTCTTCCAAGGGTCAACGCCCCTCACCAACCCAAAGCTGGTGATGAAGCGTTCCATACACACGGGAGTGACAAAACTTATATCAAACTCCCGTGTGTTGGTGGGATGGATGACCGCAAAAAGGTCACCCACCCCAAAACCCAAGGAGAGTACCAGGCCCACCACCTCACCTCGGGCGGGGCAGGGGTCCGGACCCTCGTACCGAAGCTGGACAACATTCCTACGCCTCCTCTCTGGACCACCTGTACCCCTCGTCCACGCCGACCCCTGCGTCCTCTCCTGGTCAGCAGGGGGGGCGCGGAAATTCTGGGCTCCAAACCGGCTGTACAGGTGGTCCAGAGGGGCACGAGAGCCCGCCACCTGGGCGAAAGAGCGACCCCCCTTTAGGGCAGACAATAAGTTGGCCTCCGGAGACCCCCGAAAGATGTTCTCCGGAAGCAGGGTACCCCCCTCAGCACCCCCAGAAGTGGGGAGGGACGGGGGGGCCCCCATCCCTGCCGGTGGTGTTGCACCCACCCCCGCTGAACTACCCTGACCACCCTGACCCACCACCCTTGGCCTGACTACAGGCTCCTCCCCCCCTGGGGCCACAGCAGAGGGGGGTACCTCCCCCACCAAACTCCCCCACCCAGACCCCTCTGCGACCTCACCAGCCCCTTGGGACTCAACCCGTATTGGGGGGATGCCCCCCTGGGACCCCTCCAACTGCCGGATAAAGTCATAAGCTGCACAGTCCACCGGGAGGGGTCCCACCTGACATTCCCCCCACCCCGCCTGTCCTGCAGGGAGCCCCTCGGGGCTTGTGGTAATGTCCATGGGGACCTGGGGGGGTGGCAGCTTACCGTCCATGTTACCATCCATATTACCGTCCATATTACCGTCCATTACTTGCCGGGGGTGCCTGGAGGTGCCTGCTGCAGCATCCGGGACTAGGCACCCCCGCACCCCCGGCCTCTCATCCCCCAGGTCCTCCAAGCCGGTGACACCAGCCGCAGATTCGCAGGGGGGCACTTCCGATCGCGGGGGGGCACTTCCGGTCGCGGGGGGTGTACTTCCGGTCGCGGGGGGGTGCACTTCCGGTCGCGGGGGGTGCACTTCCGGTCGCGGGGGGTGCACTTCCGGTTCGCGAGGGGGTCACTTCCGGTTCACGGGCGGTCACTTCCGGGTCCCGAGCACTGGATGGGAGCTGGCCACATCCCCCTTCCCTGAAAAGGGGTTGATTCCCACTGGGGAATGTGGCCTCAGCTGCTCCTCCCCCAGCAGCCGGCGCCATCTTGGTCACACTACACACCAGCTGTTTGCCTGAAGCTGACTTCGTTATTATACCTCCACCATGTACCTGCCCCTCTCCCGGTGACATAGCAGCTGCAGGAGCAGTCCCTGACACTTTCACTGCCAGATCATCCCGCTCTACTGCACGCTGAGGGGTCATGGAGGCCGGCACATGGTGGGCCCCAGCTGTGGCAGCGTGACCATCCTGAGGGAGCCTGGGCATGCTGACCCGAAGACACCGGGGGGGTACCTCCGGCGGCGCCTGGGCCCTGCGGCCTCCTGGATCACTGGGCTCCCCTGTCATAGCCAACCCCCCAGCCCCTTTTTTCACGGACCGAGGGATCGGCTCTCGGGAGCCCTCCCCAGGTTTTATGGCCTTACTGGGCCCTGCACCACCAGAGCTTCCACCCCCCCCACTACACCCAGGCTCTCCTGACTTCCCCGGCTGCTTGGAGGGTTGGGACCCCGACCGCCCGCTGCTCCTCCTTGCCGTCTGACTTCCTTCCTGGCTGGCCTGCTGGAGGGTCTTCCTGAGCTCCTCAAGGAAAGCAACTTCTCCAGCCCCACGTTCACAAAATCCCCCAAGATAATCCCAAATCTCCTTCACCTGCAGCCGGTGGGTGTTAATGGCCTCCCTGTACTCCGACCTCTTACTACTAGAGCACCTGTCCCTCTTGTCCCTCAGGCCTGCGAGAGCTGTCATTTTTTCCACGCAGGCCTGGGCTATCCTAACCAGCAGGGACTTGATCTTATCACACCTCTTCCTGGCTTTGGCCTCAGTCTCACCTGGTAGTGTGGTAGTCCAGTCTAAGAGACCCTGCTGGGTGCCCAGGAAGAGGCGGTCATCCCTGCTGATCTTCGTCTGGCTGGAGGAGGGCAGGTGCTGCTGGTTACTCCGGAGGCCGGAGGCAGGTCCTTCTCCTGGGCTGAGGGAGGCCATCCCTCCCCTCTTCCGGGGCCAGGGGCTGGGGGCTGGGGCTGGAGGCTGGTCCTGGTGGCTGGATCCTCTGGAACACAGGAGCTCTGGAAGACAGGTCTTCTCTCTACTCCAGCAGGAAGCAGAATGACAAAAGTGGGAGGAGCTGGAAGCTTTTTGGTCTGGAGTTCCCCTTCATGAACAGCGATCTCATTTACACATGTCAGTCCCACCCCCCCCCCTACAGTTAGAACACACCCAGGGAACATATTTAACCCCTCCCTCGCACCTAGTGTTAACCCCTTCCCTGCCAGTGGCATTTTTTGAGTAAGCAATGCATTTTTTACAGCACTGATCGCTAGAAAAATGCCAATGGTTCCAAAAAAGTGTTCGATGTGTCCGCCATAATGTCGCAGTACCGATAAAAATCGCTGATCGCCCCAATAACTAGTTAAAACAACAAAAAAAAAAATTTGTAGACGCTATAACTTTTGCAAAAACCAAACACTAAACGCTATTTGCGATTTTTTGGAACCAAAAAGATGTAGAATACGTATCGGCCTAAACTGAGGGGTTTTTTAGTTTTTAGAATATATATTTTTGGGGATATTTATTATAGCAAAAAGTAAAAATAATTTTTACATATGTGGGCGGGACTTACGCAAGTCCCGCCCACATATATAAACATCGTTCAAACCACACATGTGAGGTATTGACGCGTGCGTTAGAGCGAGAGCAATACTTTTACCACTAGACCTTCTTTGTAACTATAAACTGGTAACCTGGAAAAAAAAGAAAAAGGTCGCCTATGGGGATATTCACGGAATTCATTTTGGCCCCATTGCAGGAGTGTTTCCAATAGTAAAGCGTGACATGTAAGGTATCTATTTACTCAGTGTAACATCATCTTTCACATTATCCCCAAAAATTGGGCTCACTTTTGTGTTTTGTTAATTTTTAACCACTTGAGCCCGGACCATATTTCTGGTCAATGACCGGGCAAGTTTTTGTGATTCGGCGCGGCGTCGCTTTAACTGACAATTGCGCAGTCGTGCGACGTGGCTCCCAAACAAAATTGGCAACCTTTTTTTTCACACAAATAGATTATTAAATGTGCGTGTTTACTTCTGTCTTTAACACCTCCCCTTCAGGCTGGAAAGCATCAGATCAGGGGAAACAAAAAAAAAAAAAGCTCTCATTCCATTGCAGCTTGGTTCCTACATGTGTGATGAACTGAGCATGCTCAAACACTTAGAAAAAAAATATCCTTTCTTTTTAAAAGGTGAAAAACACTCCTTGGATGCTCATAGAGCGTGGTTTGGGTTAATTGCAGGTGTGCCCAATTACAAGCTCACCCAAACTAGAGACTGCAATTTGTTCATGTGATTTCAATTGCTTCATTACTAGCACTGTTATAAAAAGCAGGGATCGATCATTCCTCAGCTGCCCTCAGAAGGGGCAGGCTGGCAGAAATGCTGTTGCTAAACACAAATGTGGTTTGTTGCATGGGTTTTGTTTTATTTTGCCAATGGTTTTGGTTTATTTTTAAATGATGTTCACTTTGATGTATTTGTCTATGTGGCCTTATTTTATGAAAAATGTGTGAAGCTATGGTTATTTAGAATTTTGAAATGTATTTTTGTTTGTGTTTGTTTGTTTGTCTTTTTTTGCTTTCCTTGTTTTGTTGACCAATAAAAATTACTTTAAAATTGTTAAGTTTGTCTTTTGTTACTTTTTCATGCTACATATGTTGACAGCTGCAGCTGAACTAGGTTAGGGCCTAACAAATTATGTGTGATTTTTGTCTAAGCTTCTTTCCTGGTGTGTAATCATGAAATGTTTGCCATGTTTATTCTCCATGACTTTAAAGACAAACTGGTAAGTATTTTATTTTTTCTGCAGTGGTCCTCAGCCCTCAAGTACCCCCGACAGGACATGTTTTGTGGATTTCTCTTATCAAGAATTGCTGTCCAGACTGTATTTTAAAGCACATGTGCAAGATGAAGGAAAACCTGCAAACATGGCCTGTGGGGGGGGGGGGGGTTGCTATTGGTGGACAGGCTTGACGTGCTGATTTACAGCACTGTGCTTAAATCTAGCGCAAGGCAATCCTATTCAAATTGTGGGTGTTTGAGGGAAGCCAAGTGAGTGTTAGAACCCCTGCTTTGTGTTTTTTTTATTTTTGTGTTGAGCTTTGTGTCCCTTTTCTTAAAATTGGCTTCACTTCCTGTCACACAGCTGAACAGGAAGCGAGGTTAAAACCCTACCAGTGTCATTTCTTGGGGACACAGGTCAATCTAACTAGTGTCCCCATTAAGCAAATTGCACTCCAGCACTGTTGTGTACACCCCAAATCATGGGTCTTCAAACTACGGCCCTCCAGTTGTTCAGGAACTACAATTCCCATCATGCCTAGTCATGTCTGTGAATGTCAGTGCATTACAAGGCCTCATGGGATGTGTAGTTCTACAACAGCTGGAGGGCCGTAGTTTGAGGATCCCTGCCCCAAATGATTATTTAGTTTGGGGTTTAGTAAAGGCAAAGCCACTCTGCAGTACAAGCATAGTTGCTGAAAATCAGAGAGGAAGCACTGATGGTTTTAACATCCAATCCTGTAGAAGCAAAGTTGTTTTGTTTTCTTCCTTGCTTTGCACTTGTAGGAGTGGATTTGCCTTTAGTAAATGGACCCCAAAGTCCAAGATCCCTAATAATTTGGGGTGTACACAGCAAAATGCTAGAGTGCAATTTACATAATGGGAAACTATTTAGATTGATCTCTGTGTCCCCAAGAAAATATATTAGTAAGGTTTTACCCTCACTTCCTGTTTGGCTATGTGACAGGAAGTGAATGAATTAGAAAGGGTGAAGACACCTCACAAATGTTGTCACTATCAGGGGTGCAGACATCCCCAAAAAAATGAGCAGATAATACTTATTTGCAAATTAATAATTTTTTAGTTAACATTGGGTGGGGTGCTCTAACACACACATTCCTACATATTAGCAACGCTGTATCCTGGC
Source organism: Rana temporaria (assembly GCF_905171775.1). NCBI lineage: Eukaryota > Metazoa > Chordata > Amphibia > Anura > Ranidae > Rana > Rana temporaria. The sequence continues at coordinate 346,997,284 of NC_053491.1, forward strand.
CTATTGGCATGGTTATATTTTCTTAGGGCTCTCAATAAAACTCTATGAAATTTGTGCTTAAACTAGAACCAGGGGCGGACTGACAACTCATGGGGCCCCTGGGCATTCGAAGAGTATGGGTCCCCTCTGGCTTACAGATGACCACCACGCCAGGAGGTAGTGCAGAGGCGGGCAGCTAAAATCTTGGGATATTCACATTAAAAGCATGTCATTTTCGGACATATCAGGGACAGATCTAAAAAAAACACAGATTTTTACATACTGTCCCTGGTTTTACTGAGCCTGGCAACCCGGATGGGGCCCCCTAGTGGCATGGGGCCCTCGGGCAGTGCCCGAGTGACTCAATGGTCAGTCCGCCCCTGACAAGAACTATAATCAACAAGTTTTATTTTCTTTAATTTTGGATAGAGTGAGGGAGGGTTATAGGCCATGTCAGTTTATTTTGTATTATCTGTGTCCAATTGGGGAGATTTGCCTTCACTTCCTGCCCCATAGCCAAACAGGAAGTGAGAGAAAAACTATGCAAATTAACCACTTCCCGCCCAGCCTATGGCCGATTTACGTCCGGGAAGTGGTTACACAATCCTGACAGGACGTCCTGCAGGATTTCATGCCGCGCGCGCCTGTGGGGGCACGCAGCGCGGCGATCGGTGATGCGGGGTGTCAGTCTGACACCCTGCATCTCCGATCTCGGTAAAGAGTCTCTCACGGAGACGGAGACTCTTTACCACGTGATCAGCCGTGTCCAATCACGGCTGATCACGATGTAAACAGGAAGAGCCATCGATGGCTCTTCCTCACTCGCGTCTGACAGACGCGAGTATAGGAGAGCCGATCGGCGGCTCTCCTGACAGGGGGCGTTTGCGCTGATTGTTTATCAGCGCAGCCCCCCCTCGGATGACAACACTGGACCACCAGGGATGCCCACCCTGGACCACCAGGGTGTGCAAAATAAAAAAAAATATAGAAATAATAAAAAAAAAGCATTAAAAAAAAAGATGCCAATCAGTGCCCACAAATGGGCACTGACTGGCAACCTGGGAAAATCAGTGCCACCCCACAGTGTCCATCAGTGCCACCCCACAGTGTCCATCAGTGCCACCCCACAGTGCCCACCTATCAGTGCCCACCTGTGCCACCCATAAGTATCCATCAGTGCCACCCATAAGTGCCACCCATAAGTGCCGCCCATGAGTGCCCATCTGTGCCGCCCATGAGTGCCCATCAGTGCCGCCTATGAGTGCCCATCAGTGCCGCATAGCAGTGCCGCCAATCAATGCCACCTCATCTGTGCCCGTCAGTACTACCTCATCGATGTCCATCAGTGCCATCTCATCGGTGCCCATCAGTGCCGCCATATCAGTGCCCGTAATTGAAAGAGAAAAACTTATTTACAAAAAAATTAACCTAAAAAAATAAAAACGTTTTTTTGTTTCAAAATTTGCAGTCTTTTTTTAGTTGTTGCGCAAAAAAAAAATCGCAGAGGTGATCAAATAACAACAAAAGAAAGCTCTATTTGTGGGGGGAAAAAGGACGCCAATTTTGTTTGGGTACAGTGTTGTATGACCGCGCAATTGCCATTCAAAGTGCCACAGTGTTGAAAGCTGAAAATTGGCTTGGGCGGGAAGGTGCGTAAGTGCCTGGTATGGAAGTGGTTAAGGGAATCCAGTGCCCCCCCAGAACTAGTGTGTGGGTCCCCTGAAAATTACTGGGCGGCTCATACAAAAACAGGGTGTGGCTTTGACAGGAAGGGGTGGGTCATTTTTCTATTAGGAGGTGCAGATATGTAGTCAGGCCTAGGGCAGAACAAAACCTAAATATACTACTGCATATTAGGGCTTATTTAGACCGGATCCGATTTACAGCGTGTTTTTATATTGTGGGAGGAAACCCACGCAGGCACAGGGAGAACATGCAAACTCTATGCAGATGCTGTCACGGGCGGGATTCGAACCAACGACTCTTTTGCTGCTAGGTCAAAGTGCTATACACTACACCACTGTGCTGAACGAACATGATTGCAGCTGAAAGCATGAGAACTTTTATTTTTTTTTTCAATACCATGCTTTCCAGCCTTATTGACCCCGCCTCTCTCCATAAAGAGGACCTGTCACACACTAGTCCTATTACAAGGGATGTTTACATTCCTTGTAATAGGAAGAAAAGTGATCCAAAATCAAAAAAAGTGTCAAAAAAGTGCAAGAATAAAAATATGAGGTAAAAAAAACAAACAAATAAATAAAATAACGCCCCTGTCCCTAGAAGCTCGCACTCAGAAGCAAATATGCATGTAAGTCCCGCCCACATATGTAAACACCATTCAAACCACACATGTGAGGTATTGACGCGTGCGTTAGAGCGAGAGCAATAATTCTAGCCCTAGACCTCCTCTGTAACTCTGAACTGGTCACCTGTAAAAAAAAAAACAAGCATCGCCTATGGATATTTTTATGTCCCAAAGTTTGGCGCCATTCCATGAGTGTGTACAATATTAAAGCGTGACAAGTTAGGTATCTATTTACTCGGTGTAACATCATCTTTAACATTATCCATAAAAATTGGGCTAACTTTACTTTTTTTTTTTTTTTTAATTCATGAACCGTGTTTTTGTTTTGGGCCAAAAAAAAGTCGTTTGAAAAATTATTGCGCAAATACCGTTGGAAATCAAATAAAAAATGACCTCTAACTTTATTCCCTAGGGTGTCTGCTAAAAAATTATATATAATGTTTGGGGGTCCTGATTAATTTCCCAGGAACAAAATATAATTTTTACATGAAGGAGAGAAGTGCCAGAATAGGCGCGGTATGGAAGTGGTTAAAGTGAAATAATAAAAGTGAAATATTCCTTTAAATTTCATACAGGGGGGGGGGGTACACGCATGTTTCCCGTGCTTAGAACTGTCCCTGTACAAGATGTCATTTCTGAAGTGAAACAAAAAAAAGGAAGTTTAAAGTACTCATGGCTATAAAGAATACAGTCATTGCTCATTAAAAAAAAAAAAAAAAAAGGGGGTCCCTCCAAATTAAATTACCAGGCCCTTCAGGTCTGGAATGGATATTAAGGGGAACCCCACCGTAAAACCCCCCCCAAAAAATGGCGTGGGGTCCCCCCAAATATCCATACCAGACCCTTCAGGTCTGGTGTGGATTTTAAGGGGAACTCCACCCCAAATTGAAAAAAAAAATGGCGTGGGGTCCCCCCAAATATCCATACCAGACCCTTCAGGTCTGGTGTGGATTTTAAGGGGAACTCCACCCCAAATTGAGAAAAAAAATGGCGTGGAGTCCCCCTAAAAATCCACACCAGACCCTTATCCGAGCACGTTGACCTGGCCGGCCGCAGAAAAGAGGGGGGGACAGAGTGCGGCCCCCCCCTCTCCTGAACCGCACCAGGCCACATGCCCTCAACATGGGGAGGATGTCCCCATGTTGATGGGGACAAGGGTCTCATCCCCACAACCCTTGCCCGGTGGTTGTGGGGGTATGCGGGCGGGAGGTTTATCAGAATCTGGAAGACCACTTTAACAAAGGGGACCCCCAGATCCTGACCCCCCCCCTGTGTGAAATGGTAATGGGGTACATTGTACCTCTACCATTTCACCCCAAAAAAAATGTAAAAGTGTTAAAAATGACAGTAGCCGGTTTTTGACAAATCTTTTAATAAAATCTTCTTTTCTTCTTTCCTTCGGGTTTCTTCCGCTGCTTCTTTCTTCTCGTCCACATCTTGCCCGACGTCTTCTTCTATCTTCTTCGTCCGTCCTTCAGCCTTCTGGTCCCGCATCTTGCCCGTTGTCTTGTCCTGTCTTCTTCTCCGTCCGTCCGCCAGCCTCCTCGTCCGCATCTTGTGTCTTCTGCGGTCTTCTTCTCGGTCCGCCAGCCTTCTCGTCCGCATCTTGTGTCTTCTCCGGACCCAGCGTTTGAATTTGAATTGGCCGCCGTGTTCCCGCTCCTGGGACCCGCCCCCCTCTGACGCCACAGGTAAAATCATATGAAAGTCCGCGTGTGGCATATGTGCGTCAGAGGGGGGCGGGGTCACATGAGTGTGACACGGCGGGAACTTCTTCTCCGGGCGGCGCGATTGAAATTGAATTCCCCCGCTGTGTGACGCTCTGTGACCCCGCCCCCCTCTGACGCACATGACCTTCTAAGGAGTTTACTTGTGGCGTCAGAGGGGGGCGGGTCCCAGGAGCGGGAACACGGCGGCCAATTCAAATTCAAACGCTGGGTCCGGAGAAGACACAAGATGCGGACGAGAAGGCTGGCGGACCGAGAAGAAGACCGCAGAAGACACAAGATGCGGACGAGGAGGCTGGCGGACGGACGGAGAAGAAGACAGGACAAGACAACGGGCAAGATGCGGGACCAGAAGGCTGAAGGACGGACGGAGAAGATAGAAGAAGACGTCGGGCAAGATGTGGACGAGAAGAAAGAAGCAGCGGAAGAAACCCGAAGGAAAGAAGAAAAGACTATTTTATTAAAAGATTTGTCAAAAACCGGCTACTGTCATTTTTAACACTTTGACATTTTTTTGGGGGTGAAATGGTAGAGGTACAATGTACCCCATTACCATTTCACACAGGGGGGGGGGTCAGGATCTGGGGTCCCCTTTGTTAAAGGGGTCTTCCAGATTCTGATAAACCTCCCGCCCGCATACCCCCACAACCACCGGGCAAGGGTTGTGGGGATGAGACCCTTGTCCCCATCAACATGGGGACATCCTCCCCATGTTGAGGGCATGTGGCCTGGTGCGGTTCAGGAGAGAGGGGGGGCCGCACTCTGTCCCCCCCTCTTTTCTGCGGCCGGCCAGGTCAACGTGCTCGGATAAGGGTCTGGTGTGGATTTTTAGGGGGACTCCACGCCATTTTTTTTTTCAATTTGGGGTGGAGTTCCCCTTAAAATCCACACCAGACCTGAAGGGCCTGGAATGGATATTTGCCGGGAACCGCACGTCTTTTTTTTTTTTGTTTTTCACGGCGGGGTTCCCCTTAATATCCATTCCAGACCTGAAGGGCCTGGTAATTTAATTTGGGGGAACCCCTACACATTTTTTTGTTTGTTTTATGAATGAATCCCTTTAGAATTGTCAGAGCCGACAATTCATTATAGCCGCGTGTGAATTTTTAAATGACTTTTTTCCTTCTGAATGTCATTTTGTGCAGGGGGAGTTCTAAGTGCGGGAAAAATGCGCTATTTCACATGCTGACATTACACCCCCCCCTAGGTACGAAATTTAAAGGAATATTTCACTTTTATTGTTTCACTTTAAGAATTATTAATTTCACTGCTCCCGAAAAAACGGCCGTTTTAAAAAATAAAAAAAGCATTGATACATGTTCCCTGGGACAGGACTGAGGTCCCCAAACACTTTTTAGGACAAAACTAGCAGATTAGCCTTTAAAATGAACACTTTTGATTTCTCCCATAGACTTCTATAGGGAGTTCGGCGCGGCTTTACATATTACTTTCAATGCGCCGGCTGCTACGCTGGTTCATGCGCCCAATTAAGCCTCCACCCGGAGTACTAATTAACGCATGAACCAGCGCAGCGCACAGAGCATAGTAAATCAGGCCCAATGACCTAAGTAAATGTAGCATCGGTCCAACAACAATTGTCTGACGGATGTGTTTTGTCGGATAATTCGACCGTCTGTATGCTCCATCGGACAATTGTTATGTCGGATCATCCGATCGTGAGTACAGAAATCCGTCGGACTAAAATCCAAAGTACAAACACGCATGCTCCGAACCAATTCTGAACGTCAGTCAACAATAGCAGAAGTTGCCCAAAGGGTGGCGGTAAAGAGCAGAAAAACGATGTAGTTTGGTGTATGTTGGCTGAAAATGTTCTGCAGTCTGTATGCAGAACAAGTTCACTGTCAGTCAGCAGCTCTCTGCTCTGCCCCCTCCTCGCTCACTGGAGTAATGGCTTGTGGAGTGGGAGGAAGCGGCCAGGCTCAGGCTCTACAGCAGCTCGCTAAGAGGCTGAGCCGGGTGCCGTTCCAGAGTTGTGGACAGATCCTGACTCTATTGCCGCGATTTTGCCCGAGCCTGGACCGGCACTGTGATGTCAGCCGTTGGCAGGCTTCAGCCTGCTCTGTGCTGAAAACGGGTCACAGGAGTACAGAACGAACTGCACTCTTCTGATCCACAGGTGAAGTACAGCCAAACGAGCTTTGGCTGTACTTCTCCTATAAAACAATGCACTCTCTCTGTGGTTGAGGAATGACCCTAAGCCCCCATTCACATCAGTGCGACTTGTCATGTGATTTTGAACTGTCAAATCGCATCCTAATGTCTGCAATAGAACCATTAAAATCTGTGCAACTTTAAAAATAAAAAGGTTTCTGCACTATTTTTTGCGATATCTGGTGTGACTTGCATAGACATCTGTGCATGAAGTCACACAGATGTCAGGCAATCTTATCTATATTCCTATCACACACGTTCCTGGCAAACACGGCTCATAAAATGGTGTGCTGCAGCGATTACCAGCTGGGTCCTGGAAACATCAATCAAGTGTACATATTCACCAGCACACCATAGATTAACAATCACCGTCCAAAGGTTTTATTTCAGAGAGATCACATCACAGAGACAAGTGCAACGTTTTGGAGCCGCGCAGGACCCCTTTGTCAGGTAAGTCGCACCTGAAATCACACTGACCTGCAGCTTTGAAATCTCAAAGTCGCATTCAGTGTGAACTAGGGCTAAAAGTTCAAGACTGGGAAACTCATGCACAGCATCACGTTGTGTAATGCTTAACTTATTCCTCACTCCAGCAGGTTCTCTCCATGCATGCAACCTATCTATTAATGCCTCTTCTTTGAGGCGGTCCAGCTGGTGTTCGCACACTGACATTGAGTACAATGCAGGACCAATAGCCCTGCGCAGTATGTGAGGACAAAGAGGGCCAAGACACAACCTGGAGCATCTGAGAGAGGAGGAGAGCACCAAAGCCTGCTGTAGCAAGAAAAAAGGAAATTATTACACATTATTCCTCTACTCTCATACCCCCTCCCCTGTGATCACTGGAATAAATACAAAATCCCTATCTAAATGCCCATTATTACTTTCTTTAACCTGAAATCATGTAACGCCACAGCCCTGAGTCTTTTCCTCCTATGTTTGCAGTCCTTATTTAGATATCAACATCACTGCCGGTGTGACATGCAAACTTCCTATTGAATGGCTACCAGCAGGGTCCTCTCAGGAGAGAGAAGAGCACTGATGGCATCACTTGGAGATGGCGGGGTGCCATTGCAGCACTGAGTTAAGGAGAGTCCTTTGCACTGTAACCAGTGGTGGTAAGGGACCCGGATGGGGGATTTAAAGTGGAACCTTTGTCAAAAAATTACGCCCTACTAGATCACTTCAGGCTGGCCTCTTTTGCAGGTATAGTTATGTAAAACATAAAAAATAAGTGCCTATATTGTTTAAAATTCAGTATTAAACTGTCTCATCCTGCTCTGCACATGCTCAGTTGCTGTCTATTTTAGGCACTGTGCTGACAATCAGAGCCACTAGAGGCTGCTCTTCTGACGGCCTAAAGATTTGCTGAATCTCAGGGGCTCTGGGCTTCAGAAAAATGGCAGCCTCCAGCAAAAAAGAAACAGGAGCAATGCTGGAGGCGATTTACAGCACACACACATTTTGGATTTTGGCAGCATAATCTGGAATGTATGTTCCTTGCTAAAGAACATTATTTTTTTATCAAGTTGTTATGGGTAAAATTCTGCTTTAACCACTTCCTGATGGCCGTACGACTTTATACGGCCGCAGGGTGGATGCCAATTTCCCGGAGGCCGTCTATATACGGCCTCCGGCCTCCAGCCACTGGGGGGCACGCGAGCACCGCCCACCGCATCACTGAGATGCCGATGTGCCGTGATGTCCGCCAGGCACCCGCGTTCAGCGGTTACACAGACAAGGACGTGGATCTGTGTAAACACACAGATCCATGTGCTGTCAGGGAGAGAGGAGACCGATCCCTTGTACATAGGGACACAGATCGGTCACCTCCCCCAGTCAGTCCCCTTCCCCCACAGTTAGAAACACTATGCAGGGTACACATTTAACCCCTTCCTCATCCCCTAGTGTTAACCCCATACCTGCCAGTCACATTTATACAGTAATTAGTGCATATTTATAGCACTGATCGCAGTATAAAAGTGAATGGTGCCAAAAATGTGTCAAAAGTGTCCGATATGTCCGCCATAATGTCGTAGTCCCAATAAAAATCGCAGATCGCCGCCATTACTAGTAAAAAAAATAAATAAAAAAATAATAATAATAATTATGTCCCCTATTTTGTAGGCACTATAACTTTTGCCCAAACACGTCGCTTTTTTTTTTTTTTACCAAAAATATGTAGAAGAATATGTATCGGCCTAGACTGAGGAAAAAAATAGTTTAAAAAAAAATAAATAAATTAGGCTATTTATTATAGCAACAAGTAAAAATATTGATATTTTTTTCAAACTTTTCGCTCATTTTTTGTTTATAGCGCAAAAAAATAAAAACTGTAGAGGTGATCAAATACCACTAAAAGAAAGTTCTACTTGTGGGAAAAAAAGGACGCCAATTTTGTTTGGGAGCCACGTCGCACGACCGCGCAATTGTCAGTTAAAGCGACGCAGTGCCGGAAGCTGAAGTGGTTAAGTATTGCTTGCTTCAAAAGGTAAGAGGGAAAATAAAAGAATGTGAATGTAGGTTAGAAGAGAGTGGATCGGATGGTAACGATTTAGTCTTATCCTGGAGTAAGGATGTTAAAGGGGAGTTCCAGAAGTTTTTTATGTTTATTAAAAGTCAGCAGCTACAAAAAGTGTAGCTGCTGGCTTTTAATAAACATACACTTACCTGTTCCACGGTCCAGCGCCGCGCCGCCCGGAGCTTCACTCTTCTACCCCCCTTCTCCGCCGGCGCCTCTATTGTAACTGTGGGCACCCGGCCGTGACAGCCTTCGGCTTCATGGGCAGGCACTCACTGCGCATGCGCGACCTAAGTGGACGTGTCCCAGGCGATCGCCTATAGGGAGGGGCCGCCGTAGGCGATATGACGTATCGCCTAAGTGGCCCCTGAGCGGAAGGAGTAAATGGGACAGGAAGCCCCACTCCAACTGAAGCCCCCCCCCCCCAAAAAAAAATTACATGCCAAATGTGGCATGTAAGGGGGCAAGGTGTGGATTAAGTGGAAGTTCCACTTTTGGGTGGAACTCCGCTTTAAGAACATTTGACGTTAGCAGTGGAAGGTGGGGGGTCCTGATGCAAGGGTGCTTTTTGTGTCATTCCCAGAGTTTAGCTTCAAGGTACAGAAATGTCAGAACACCTGATATCTGCTTATATACAGTATATCTCAGCCTTTTTGCCAACAGCTAATCCTCCCTTCCTTCCTCAACTTGTAAATGAAAGAATGTGATTGCTTGCTGTGGGCAGCAGAGACTGTCTGAGACATTTCCTCTCTCGGACACTTTGATACAGAAGACAGATCGTTCAGGAAATTCAGCACTCAGTGGGTGAATGTGAAGAGTGGAAAAACCAGTCTGTTGGCTAGTGAATGACTCTCTCACTTGTCTCGAGATGGAGAAAAAGGAATATAAAATATGACAGATCTGTAACAGCAAGTAACAAAAATGCAGCAATTCTAGGTAAATTCTTTAGAGCAATAGTTCATCCATTCCATTGTTTCTAGTAGGGTTTATTAACCTAAATGTATCACTTTGAGTTGCGTGAGAAAAATAGGCCTGTTTGATGCATTTTTGTGCATTGGCTTTTATATTCTTGTTCAAGTCAACTGAACAAGGCATTTCACAACTCATGTAAAATAAAAGAACACCTCTAAACAGCCAGACATTGGTTTTCAGTGACCTGACTCTTATGCCGCGTACACACCATCACTTTATGTGATGAAAAAAAATGACGTTTTTAAAAACGTCACTTTAATTGACTGTGTGTGGGGGAAAACGTTGTTTTATGTCTTGTAAAAAACGACCAACAAAAATTGAAGCATGCTTCAATTTTATGTGTCGTTTTTCAAAAGTGCACTTTTTACTTCACAGAAATTGACCGTGTGTAGCAAAAAACTTTGTTTTCTAAGACGTTTTTTCATCCACGCATGCCCAGAAGCTACTTATGAAGCAAGCTTCAATGGTAAAACGTGGTGGAACGTAACCTCACTTTGCAAGATCATTGTGAGAAAACGATGGTGTGTAGGCAACTTCGTCTTTGAAAATTTAAGTTTCAAAAACGTCATTTTTTACTTCACAGAAAGTGTCGTTTTTTTTCATCACATAAAGTGATGGTGTGTACGCGGCATAATGCCTCGTACACACGGCCGGACTTTCAGAGAAAAAAGTCAGACTGGCTTTTTTTCCCGGAAAGTCCGACCGTGTATAGTCTCCATCAGACCTTAGATAGAGATTCTGTTCTCTTTTTGTCCATCGGACTTCCGACCGGCTCACGCCGGACTTTTGCATGGTCAAAAGTCCGACCGTATGTATGAGGCATAAATGTAGTATTATAGGAAGAATTTTTATTTTTATTTTGGGTAGAGCAAAAGAGGGCTCATATGTTTCCCATTGTAGAGATTTCCCTTAATTTCCTGTTTCATTGCCAAACAGGAAGTGAGAGGAAATCCCTGAAAATTAAGGGAAATCCTTTGGGACTCCCTAGGTCACCAGAATTAGTGTCCCAATTGGGGATTTCCCTTATATTACTTTCCTGGGGACAACCCAATATCTGGTATTTTCTTTTACTTTCACTTCTGATGATTATGGTAATAAACAGCAAAAACAGAGGGTGAATCTCCTTAAAGGGGCACAGGCAGCAATAAAAATCCTGGCAGGTGTTCTAATCCCTCTCCACTCTATCCAAAACGAAAAAAAGGTTTTGCCCTTAGTTATACTTCAATCACTTGTCGACCGTATAACTTACATATATGGTGGCAAAGTGGCACTGCCACACAGGATCACGTACCTAGTACGTGATCCTGCATTTCCAGGCAGGTGGCGCACAGGAGCTGAACGGACTGTGGACTCCATGTCTGCCTTCAGTACTGAGGGAGAACGGTGGTCTTCCCATGTAAACAAGGCAGATCACTGTTCTGTCAGTAGGGAAGGCATGGATCTTGTGTTTCTGCAAAGCAGGGACATGGATCCATGCCTTTCCCTAGTAAAAGCACCTCCCACCTGTACACAAAATCACTAGCTAGGCATACCGTTAATCTTTTGATCACCCCTTGTTAACCCCTTTCCAGCCAGTGTCAACATTACAGTGATAGTGCATATTGTTAGCACTGATCATTGTATTAGTGTCACTGGTCTTCAAAAAGTGTCAGTTAGTGTCCAACTGTTCACCGCAATATTGCAGTCTCACTATAAGTCGCTGATCGCCGCCATTACTAGTAAAAAATAAAATATAAATAAATAAACATATCCCATAGTCTGTAGACGTTATGACTTTTGCACATACCAAACAATATATGCTTATTGGTATTTTTTTAACCAAAAATTGTAGCAGAATATATATTGGCCTAAATTGATGAAGAAATTTCGTTTTTTTTTTTTTTTTTTCATTTTTTTATTGACTGTGTTTTATAGCAGAAAGTATTAAATATAGTTTTTTTTTCCTACATTTTCTTTTTTTCTTTATAGTGCAGAAAAATAAAATAAAAGATTAAAAACCACCAAAACAATGCTCTATTTGTGGGGGAAAAGTACATACATTTTATTTGGGTACAACATCACACGACCACGCAATTGTCAGTTAAAGTAATGCAGTACTTTTTCACAAAAGAATAGCCTGGTCATGAAGGGGGGTAAATCTTCCGAAGTTCAAGTGGTTAACCAGTTGGTAACCGCCCTATAGCCAAAATACGGCTACAGAGCGGTTCCTGTACTCTAGGAGGGCGTCAATGTACGTCCTCCCAGAGACTGCGTTGTGCGCGCCCGAGCGGGCGCGCACACGCGATCGCCGGTGCTCGCCGGGTCTACGGGACCCGCAGCAACAGCACTCGCGGTAAGGAGCCAATGGAAGCGGCTCCTTACCACGTGATCGCGCCGTCCAATGACGGCGCGATCACTTGTAAACAAACCGGCGTCATGTAATGACGCCGGTTCCTCCCTCTCCTCTCTGTACCGTTCGGTACAGTGTGAGAGGAGAGGGAGGGGGGGGGATCGGGCGGCAGCAGCAGCCGCCGCACTGTGGGCTGGATCTGTGACAATTGCAGTCACAGATCCAGCCATCCCTGCGCAATACTCTGCAAAATAAAAATAATGATGAGTGCAATACTCTGCAATACCCCACCCCATACTCTGCAATACCCCACCCCATACTCTGCAATACCCCACCCCATACTCTGCAATACCCACCCTGGGGGGGTGGGTATTGCAGAGTATGGGGTGGGGTATTGCAGAGTATGGGGTGGGGTATTGCAGAGTATGGGGTGGGGTATTGCAGAGTATTGCACTCATCATTTTTTTTATTTTACTCTGCAATACCCACCCCCCCATACTCTGCAATACCCACCCACCCATACTCTGCAATACCCACCCCCCCATACTCTGCAATACCCACCCATACTCTGCAATACCCCCCCGCCATACTCTGCAATACCCCCCCCATACTCTGCAATACCCCCCCCATACTCTGCAATACCCCCCCCATACTCTGCAATACCCCCCCCATACTCTGCAATACCCCCCCATACTCTGCAATACCCCCCCCATACTCTGCAATACCCCCCCCATACTCTGCAATACCCCCCCATACTCTGCAATACCCCCCCAATACTCCGCAATACCCTCAATACTCCAATACCTTGCAATACGTCGCCTATGGGGATTTTTAAGTAGCATTGTTTGGCGCAATTTCACGAGCGTGTGCAATTTTGAAGGGTGACATGTTGGGTATCTATTTACTCGGCGTAACTTCATCTTTCATATTATGCAAAAACATTGGGCTAACTTTACTGTTTTTTTTTTTTTTAAGCACAAAACTGTTTTTTTTTTAAAAACACGCGTTCAAAAAATTGCTGCGAAAATACCGTGCAAGATAAAAAGTTGCAACAACCGCCATTGTATTCTCTAGGGTCTTTGAAAAAAAAGCATATATAATGTTTTGGGTTTCTATGTAATTTTTTTAGCAAATAAATGATGATTTTTACATGTAGGAGAGAAATGTCAGAATTGGCCTGGGTGCTCCAGAACGCCTGATGGTGCTCCCTGCATGTTGGGCCTCTCTATGTGGCCACGCTGTGTAAAAGTCGCACACATGTGGTATCGCTATACTCGGGAGGAATAGCAGAATGTGTTTTGGGGTGTAATTTGTAGTATGCATATGCTGTGTGTGAGAAATAACCTGCTAATATGACAGAAACTAGATTTTTTTTTTTTTTTTTACAGAATTTTCAGTCTTTTTTCTTTTATAGCGCAAAAAATAAAAACCGCAGAGGTGATCAAATACCACCAAAAGAAAGCTCTATTTGTGGGAAAAAAAGGACAAAAATTTCAGATGGGTACAATGTTGTATGACTGAGTAATTGTCATTCAAATTGTGAGAGCACCGAAAGCTGAAAATTGGTCTGGTGATTAAGGGGGTTTTCGTGCCCAGTGGTCAAGTGGTTAAAGAAGAATTAAAAAAAAAATGATTGGTTAAACCTACAAGTGCTTTTTTATAACTACTATCCCTTTATATTGGCTTTTGATATTTACATATTGGATGAAAGGTATAGCACTGTAAAACACTTTTTGATAGATACGTGGTGCGTTTTATTTACAATTATATAAAACAGATCAAAATAAGGGACAAGTGAGGAGGAAAGAGGGACAGAGGGACTTTGTTCCGAATAAGGGGCAGTCCCTCAATATCAGGGACAGTTGGGAGCTATGGTGTCTGTAGCCATTTCAAAGTAGTTACCCCTTCTATTGCAGAGGATGCCTAAAGTTTGACTTCTATCATAGTGCAGACTTCTGGGAAAATCAGTAAGCCAATCACACAAGCATTTTTGAGGGAATTCTGTACACCAACAGTGAATGCCTCTAGTTTGCCATATTACATTAAATCAGCTTGTGTAGCAATTGTATATGCTTTATTATTACGGTATTATTTATTTTGCTATTTTTTGTAGTTACACTTTAAGCCTTATGCCGCGTACACACCATCACTTTATGTGCTGAAAAAAAACGACACTTTCTGTGAAGTAAAAAATGACGTTTTTGAAACTTCAATTTTCAAAGACGAAGTTGCCTACACACCATCGTTTTTCTCACAATGTTCTTGCAAAGTGAGGTTACGTTCCACCACGTTTTACCATTGAAGTAGCTTCTGGGCATGCGTGGATGAAAAAACGTCTTACAAAACGACGTTTTTTGCTACACACGGTCAATTTCTGTGAAGTAAAAAGTGCACTTTTGAAAAACGACACATAAAATTGAAGCATGCTTCAATTTTTTTTGGTCGTTTTTTACAAGACATAAAACAACGTTTTCCCCCACACACAGTCAATTAAAGTGACGTTTTTAAAAACGTAATTTTTTTTCATCACATAAAGTGATGGTGTGTACGCGGCATTAAGCTAAACCAAAGGACACCAAAACTTAAATTTATTTATACTCCTCAATAGCCACAAAGGATATGAATCAATGTTGTGAATTGTAGCAATGGCATCATTTATTGCTCTTCACTTAGCCTGTGCAGGCAGCAGAGCTCTGGGAGGGACCCAAGTCTGCCCATTACAGGCTGCCTGTAGAAAACTACAGAAGGGGGCGGAAACAAGACAAGTTATCCTGCACAAGGAGAGAGGGCAGCAGTGACTGGTCTTTATTAAAGGAAGCTCCTACACAGAGGCAAAGTTTCACACTGGATTACTGCACAGATCTGGAAGAAATTTTCAGCCATTGACAAAAGTTGTGAGAATGACACAAATGTTAATTTTCACAAAGTCTGCTGCCTCCGTTTTTATGATGGCGAGTTACATATACTCCAGAATGTTATGAAAAGTAATCAAATGAATTGCAATTAATTGCAAAGTCCCTCTTTGCCATGAAAATGAACTTAAAGGGTCACTAAAGGAAAAAAAAAATGTGCCTAAAATTAATGTCTGCAAGGTAGACAGACAGAATAGTGTAATGATTCTGTTAAAAAATTAGTAAATACCTATTAAATTCCTTCATCTATATCACCTCCGGCATTCTAGTTTCTGTTCTCTCATTCACTTCCTGTTTTGCATCGTTTGTTCATGTAAGAACTACATTTCTCAGTATGAATTGCGGCACGCCCAGTAATTCACACCTCCTTGAAGTCTCTAACACGTAGAGAGCGTCCTGCCACACAGATGTAGTTCCCAGGAGGGGGTGAGCACGTTACTGACCACCGCAGTAAAGCCTCCCATCACAATGGTCAGTAAAATCAGACAAGCAGGAAGTGAACCACGTGACTCCCCTGAAGAAGTCACGTGGTGTGACGACACGCGTAGGGAACAGGAGCACCCGATCCGAAACGCTCTGACGGCGGAGGGACGAGCTCGCTGCTCGTTTGTTTTGGTTTTGCTCCTTCAATTTTAAATGTGAGTTTTTATTTTATTATCATCCTGTAATAAATTTTATATGTGGTACTGCACCATGGGTCTCCCTCTCCTTTCTTCCACCCATACCCTCTGAGTATTACACCAGATACCACGGGTTAAGATAGGAGGTGGAGGATCTAGAAGAGTGACACCCTTTACATACCCAGGGATCCCTATGAATACAGACAGGACCAGTGTACGAACTCGGTGTTCGTGGGGATAGTACCAATATCCATGGCCTCCATGTGAGTGCGTGCATATGTGATATATCAGTCTTCCTTCCAAGCACCCCTACAGGATTACGCTATTATTCCTTTATATTTTTTCCTTGTTCTATGCCAACTTGATGTGGAGTTCCTTCCCAGCTACATACCAGTTTTGCTGCAGCTTTGAGGATACACCTGTGGTACTTTGGGCTATCCGTGCTATAGCTCTGAGGTGAGCATTTAGTACCACAAGAGGTGTTTGCACTGAAGCTTGCCCTTCTTAAACACTGGATTTCTTGGGTTTCTCCTGGAATCACCATCTAAATAGACTTTATTGTACTTTATTTACACGTGTGTTGTTTATTCACGCTTTTGTGTTTTTAGTGGATTTCTCATTGTATTTCACTCATTTATATACTTGTCTGTATATCTATACCATTGCACCAATTCACATTATTGTTATAGTTTGCTACATATTTTGATACTTTGTTAAATATTTTTGATTCACTCTCACCCCCATTTATTTATTTTTGCACCAAGGGTTCATTTACCCAGCTGGTGGGTTTTTGTACTATCCCCCAGTGTTACTTTTAGCCTCACAGCGCATCACCATCACCCTTTCACAGGAAGTGAACAGAACAGAGAAGAAATAGAGCAACTTCTGAGCAAAAACGAACAATGAGGAAGTGAAAAGAGGAATGTCTGCAGGTAAAGGATGCTTATTATGAAAACATTTTTTTTCCTTTACAACCCCTTTAATCACATAAAAAAAAATTCCACTGCATTTGTGAAGAAGGCTTCAGGGGGCCCAACTAGCCCCAGGACCGTCTTCTACAGTTAATTAAGCTGCGGGATCGGGGCATCACCAGAGAAGAGCTTTCTAAGGAATGGCAGCAGGCTGTCAGGAAAGGTTTCACCTGTTGGTAGCGCTGTCGGTTCTGTGGGTCGCAGTACTGGTGTCCACCAGCGGGTGTCTCCTGACAGTCTGGAGTTGTCAAGAAAGGTTTAACCTGCTGGTGACACTGGCCCAGATTCAGGTAGCAATTGCGCCTGCGTAACCATAGTTACGCAGTGCAATTGCTGACTTGCGCCGGCGTAACGAGTTCTCCTGATTCAGAGAACTCGTTACGCCGACTGCAGCCTAAAATCTGCGTGGCATAAGGCTCTTATGCCACGCAGATTTTAGGCTGCATTCTAGCGATGACCGCTAGGGGGCGCTCCCATTGTGATCTGTGTATAGTATGCAAATTGCATACTAACACCGATTCACAACGTTGCGCGAGCCCTGCGTACGCAAATTACGTAGTTTGCGTACGTTGGGTTTCGCGTAACGTTACACATCCTAATAGCAGGCGCAGCCAATGCTATAGGATACCCGGCGTTCACGCGTCGCGACGTTCGAATTTTACGTTGTTTGCGTAAGTGAATCGTGAATGCCGCTGGACGCCATTCACGTTCACTTTGAAGCAAATAACGTCCTTGCGACGTCATTTGCCGCAATGCACGTCGGGAAAGTTTCCCGACGGAGCATGCGCTGTACGCTCGGCGCGGGAGCGCGCCTAATTTAAATGATTCCCGCCCCCGGCGGGATCATTTACATTGCGCGCGCTTACGCCGGGCAATTTTGACGGCGCGCCCTCGCAATTTACGGAGCTACTGCTCCGTGAATCGAGGGCAGCGCAAATTATTTGCGGGGGCGTAGGGCAAAATCGTTGCCCTGTGCCTCCGCAAATAATGCGCAAGTCGTACCTGAATCCGGGCCACTGTTTAGATCTTTGGGCCGCAGTAACGATCAGTCTTAATTTTGGCAGCAAATTTCGATTTAGTTTTAGTCTTAGGCATTTTAATTTTATTGTCTAAAATCTAATTGGTGTAATTAAATTGTAATGCATTATTTAACATTTCTATACAATTTCCAAACTCATTATATACTGCTGGAGTGAAAAATCTCATAAATTATTTATGGTATTGAGGTATGAACATGCACTACAGACCAATGTTAATTTTGAAGTCAAATTTCAATTTAGTTTTAGTCTTATGCCGCTTACACACGATCGTTTTTCATGACGAGAAAAATGCCATTTTTTAAATTGGTCATTAAAAATGATCATGTGTATGCTCCAGAGCATTTTTCTCGACGAGAAAAATGGGCATTAAAAATTTAGAACCTGCTCTATTTTTTCTCGTTGTTTTTCACGTCGTCGTTTTTCTCATCGTGAAAAACGATCGTGTGTAGGCTTTAACAATGGGGAAAAAACGCGCATGCTCAGAAGCAAGTTATGAGAAGGGAAATTTGCATAATCAGCCCAAAGGGTGGCATAATTCGAATGGAACTTCCCCTTTATAGTGCCGTCAAATGTGTTGTACATCACCACGCTTTGCTCAAGGATTTTTTTTCACGATCGTGTGTATGCAAGGCAGGCTTGACAAGAATCACGTAGAGAAAAACTTTGTTTTTTCCATGACATTAAAAACGTTTGTGTGTACGTGGCATTAGTCTTTTGACTAAAATGCCATTTTAGTTTTAGTCCCACTTTAGTCATCTCAATTGTTTAAGTTTTAGTCGTATTTTAGTAGACTAAAATAGTATTAATTTTGTATTAATTAAATTAACACTGTTACCAACGTCCACCGGCGGGTGGCAGTGTGGAGCCGACATCATCTCCTGCGATCAGGCTTCACCTGAGACTGATTGCAGGTGTGTGTATATATACCCGGCTGATGATTACACTCACTGCCTTGGAATTGTGCTCGAGCCCTGATCTGAACCTGATCCTGTTATCCTCTGATCCTGTGAACCTGTACCCAAACCTGAACCTGTCCCTCCTGTGACCCTGTTATGCTGTATCCCTGCCCTGCAGCCTGATCCCGTCATCCCTGTCCTATCTTGCTCCTTGCCCCCATTTGCTGATCTCCTGTGTATGACCTTGGCCTGGCTAAGATTACGATTCCAGTATTCCCCTTCTATTGTACTTGTTTTGGTCCCATGGCCAGGAAACTCCACAGACCTTAATTCCATTGAGAACTTGTGTTCAATCCTCAAGAGGTTGGTGAACAAAAAACCCCCCACAAATTCTGACAAACTCCAAGCAAGAAAAGCCCGGAGCCAAAAGAAAAATGAATGCCATAGGCGGAGGGCGGGCATGACGGGGGTTAAGCTGGGAAGAAAAGAGAGAGGGCAGGGGATAGGCTGGGATAACAGGGGAGGGGTAGGGCAGGGCAACATAAAAGGGAAGAGCCCGCCCATATCTGTAACACTGCCCCTGAGTGAATTTTCCAGCATGTCACGCATCAAGGAGCTGCTAGCAGAGCTCAGGGCCGAAGCCTCTTCCAGGGGGCGAGACTGGGTTCAGGAGAACCTGGGGCCTATCATGGATCCGCCTGCGGCGGGTCCGCAGACAAGGGGGAGAGAGTCAGCGCGAGCTAGGCGGTCCAAGCCGCCTGAGCGCTTCTCCCCTGACCTCTCCCCAAGAGCCACGCGCCCAGGGAATCCCGCTACTCGGGCCCCGTCGGGCCCCCCCCGCCAAGCGCCGCAACGCTCCCGCTGGGGGGGTTACCGGACGGAATCCCCAGCAACAGCGCAGCTCTACGGGCGGCCGATCCAG